>NC_080419.1:112960818-113260818 GCF_029873635.1 Malania oleifera | reverse complement strand
TCTTTTCCTAGACTCTGGTTTTGTTTCCACTGCATTCTAGAGTCTACAGAACCTAGCAACCTAGGCTCTGATACCACACTGTGACGACTTGCTTAATTTTCACTTTTTTTTAATCAATAATCAATATCACAATTCCCAACTCAGCAGATCATAGTATACCTGGACCCGTGGGTACCAGGGATACATTAGAACACAACACGGAAGCCTAAGCAGTAGGAAACATATAATCACAATATTGTAAATATAAAACATCCATCACATTATTGTAAATACCAGAGTCACTATACCATTGTATTTTAGTATATACATCCCAAAAGAACAAAATCTAGGGACACTTCCCACAAAATTCTAACTGTCCCTAGTAAAACTTACCCTTCAAAAAGGGCAGACAACAACTCTAGCTTGGCAGGGCTTTGCCCGCTCTCCTATCTGGAGCTCCTGAAAAGTTTATAAAATTTAGGGGGTGAGACACCTCTCAATAATGGAAATAAACTAATACCAGTGTGTGGCGACATGAGTAATTCGTGTTCTACATATACCATAATAATATACACAGTAACTATTTTGTCAAATTTAGGAAAACATATATATATATATATATATATATATATAATCATGGCAGAACATACTGCATTTTCATAAAAAAATTTCATCTCATATAATAATAATAACATAAAACATTCCTGATAGGTTAGCTGGCTGTTGTTATGTATTACCCTCACATGACTGGGTTGTGTGGCCCGAAGGTGGGACCTGACAATGTTTGGCCGACCACTGACAAGTCAACAGTACAGTCTGTAAGTCCGATGCGTCTACTTGACCTGGTCCGTACACCAGGGGCGATCACACACTTCTTAAAAACCACATCAACCATCCAATCTCACACCACTCCGTACAGCAACGTTAACACAAATATTATGATCACGAAGACCATGGACACATAGCAACGGTACTGTGCAAGTGCTAGCCTAGACTAAGCCAACTAGGTTTTGATATCATATACATATAATGAAACTGTGATACACGGATAATTCATATAATTAATTTTCACATCAATCATATCATTTTGCATATATACGTATATTATGAAAATCATTGGCCCGTACGCCGGTATTACACATTTTATCATAGCTTGACCCGTACGCCGACAAATCATAGCACAGACTGTACGCTGGCAAATCACATCAAAGCACAACCCGTATGCTAGCAAATCACATCATAGCATAGCCCGTACGCTGGCAAATCACATCATAGCACTGTCCATCCGCTGGCAAATCACATCATAGCATGGCCCGTACGCTGGCAAACCACATCATAATCCCATTCCATAAAACAATATTTCATAATATTTTATACTCATGCCACACTGAACAGATTTTTCACGTATTCAACATATCATCATTTAAACAGTATTTTTTCAAATATAAATCATATATATATATAAACATATTTACTTTCCAGAAATCAAATGCTATATATACATACATTTTCTAAAAAAGAACTAGCTTAGTTTATCCCCTTACCTGACTACTGAGAAAGCCCCCAAAACAATCTAGTTTAACTCCCATAGGATTTCCTGACCAATACCCTGAAAATGAAAACCCCAAGTATTAAACTTCAGTATTTTCATGCGTACATCATTTCCTATAGCTATCGCAAGACCAAATTTAACTTAAAAAGCCTTACCTCAACTCTGGGATGATTCCCAACTCGCTTTCACCAACAATTCGCTCTAGCAGATTTGGAGAGAACTTTCCCAGGAGCGTCGTGATTGTTTCAAACTGTCGATCTGGCGTAAATTTAGTCCGAAATCGAAGAGAGAAAGAGAGAAAACCGAAGAGCGGAGAGAGAGAAGAGTGTTAGCTTCTTTAGGAAGTCAAAAATCCAGATTTTGATATTTATAGAGCAGAAGATTTGTCGACGAGCCACGTCATTCATCGACGAATCCTTTAATAAATTCATCGACGAAATTCAGTCGGCCCAAACCTCTCTCGGTATTTCTTCATTGACAAATTCTGTCTTTGTAGACGAATTCTCTAATACCTTCGTCGACGAATCCCCTATATTCGTCGACGAATTCTATTATACCTTCGTCGATGAATTCTATTATACCTTTGTCAACGAATCCCCTGTATTCGTCGATGAAGCCCTGAAGATTTCCCTCTGTTATTTCTTCCAAAGTGCAATGTCGTCGACTTGCTCCTTCTGTTACTGTCTCCATTTCCCCTTCTCTTTATTATTTAAATCCCATTATTATTCGAGTCGTTACATATAGGCTCAGGAACAACAACAACCAGTTCAGCGACCAGCTCCACACCCTGCTCCTCAAGCTAGTGATGCACCTTCATGGTTCCTTGCTTATAATTAGCAATTTACTGGTTTTTGTGGAGAAATGAAATCTGGACTTAGCACACTCGAGGAAAATTTTTCTTCTTTTCAAGTTAACTACTCTTCACTGGATCAATGACTTGGTCGTATTGAACAACATATAACTGGTTCTTCATAAGGAAAGGACCCAATGAAGATAAGTGAAGTAGGAACTGAAGATGAAGAAAACGAAGAAGCTGATACCGAAGAAGGAGATGAAGAAGAAGGGGAAGATGAAGATGACGAAGATGATGATGATGTAGAAACTGGAATTGCTTAGATTTACTTTTTTTTTTTTGAACATTCTATGTTTGTATTACAGATCGACTTTGTATTATGTTCTTTTAACATGCTTTTTGGATTTTTTGCTTATCTATTTAAGCATGCTCAATCATATTACTCTTATATATTTTCACTGCTCTTTGCCTTAGCAATTATATATTTTGTCTTCATATCTTACTCTTTTTGATTGATATCACAAGGGGGATAATTTTTGGCAAAAATTGAGCATTAAGTATGATCCTAAATACTAATAGGATGTGATATTAAGCATGATATTATTGAGTATGATCCTGAATATGAGGTGACATTGAATATGATATTGATAGTAATCTTGATATATGAATATAATATTGAAATTGATCTTTGAAATATACATTGAGTTAGTATGCATTCATGATATATATGTTTAAATACTGACATACCTTACAAATATTGTTGAGTTGATGCTTATTGTAAGGGGGAGCCTTAAAAAGGCTTACTCATTTTTACTCCTTGTTTGTCATCATAAAAAAAGAGGAGATTGTTGGCCTCATAAGGCTTAGAATCTTATTTTGATGATAACAAATCAAAGGAACTTGACATATTTGGTTTAGTAAAGATTCAGGACTTAAGTATTTTAGATCAAGATCGAGTGATTCAAGTGTTTTAGATCAAGATCAAGTGCTTGACAAGTCTTTTGAAAGCTTGAACTCAAAGATAGACGACATGATGAAGCTAAAAACTATTGAAACTTGACGTCAAGATAAACAAGAAGAATGAAAATAATGCATGAAGACTTAGTGTTTAGAAAGTTATAGTCTTAAAAAGTCTCATGTAAGTACTTTGCAAATTTCAATATAAATGTTTGAAACTTTTAGGAACCATTATTGACTTAAAGACCTGTTTTTGAAAACCTCGGAAAATATTTTAAAGTCTCCTTTAAGTTTACCAAGATTAAAGATTAAAGTGATAAAAATTAAAGTTTTTTTGGAAAATTGTAAGATCAGACAAGTGACTTGACACCATCAAGCAACTGACATATTTATGCTAAATAAAGTGAATACAAAGAACAAGATCAGGCGACTGATGAAAACACCATGAGGCGATTGAAATTTTTACGTTGTTAAAATCTGAACAGACATAATAAAGACAGGCGACTAACCTTATAGGCTCAGGTGACTGACC
The DNA here is from genome assembly GCF_029873635.1 of Malania oleifera. Classification (NCBI taxonomy): domain Eukaryota; kingdom Viridiplantae; phylum Streptophyta; class Magnoliopsida; order Santalales; family Ximeniaceae; genus Malania; species Malania oleifera. The sequence continues at coordinate 113,257,005 of NC_080419.1, read as the reverse complement.
CCATTCTGTATTTGAATAATATGCTGGATTCTAAAGAATCAGGCGACTAACCCTGTATCTCAGTCGAATGACATTTGTATTTTCAAATTTAAAAGCGAGAGAAAGTTTCCAAATTTGATTACTTGGTTCCCAAACTTTGAGAAAACTTAGGAAACATTGCAAGTAACTTGGGGAATACGAAAATTCACTTTTTCTATCTATAAATACATATTAAACCTAAGGATTAAACATACCAACAATCAGCATTCAATAAAATTCTCATACATTCTAAGTTGTCTTGTTGAATAGTTTACTGAAAGTTCTTGCCGAGTTCTTGCTGATTAAAAGCTAACGGTTCTTGCTCTTTTATTGAGATTTTCAAATCTAAGATAGAACCCCGGTCATATCTTCTTGAGCTTCATTCATTGTATTGTTATTTTGCTGAAGTATTTTGATCTTTAACTTGTACAAATTTGCTCTAATTGAGAGTGTCTATTGTACGACACAAAGTTTGTTTCTTTGTATTATTCTTTTTTACGATTCAGGATTATTGAATCGTTGCCTAACAAGAAGGGGTATTCTTGTTAGAGAGGGATCTCCACCTAAGAAGAAGAGAAATTGTAACTTTGCCTAAGTAAGAAAGTTAGAATCCTCACAGCGATTGCTTGGGATAAGGACGTAGGCTGCTGGTTGAACCTTGTAAAAAATTTGGTTCTTAGCTCTTCTCCTTACTCTCTTTAATTTTTTGTAAGAATATTATATGCGTGTATGATCTTTACATATTGCTAAATTTGGGGATTACTAGAATCTTGTTTTTTCTATCAATATTTGAAATCAGCATTCTATAAATTATTGGTTAGTTTGATATTTTCAATAAAAGTTTGATTTTTGAAAATAAACAATTGAAAGATAATTTAAGCAAAAAGTTTTACAAAATCAAATCCCTGGAAATTTTATTTCATTGATTGAAGTAAAAGAATAAATTCTGAGTTTTAGTTTAAATGTTGAAGTTTGTTTCTAAACTATCTTAACTTGATTCTTGAAGTTTACTAGCTGGGTTTCAATATTCAAGATTGAATTTGAGTTGAATATAAATTGATTGTCAATAGAATAGTAAAGGTTGATTAATTACTTAAAGTAAATATTGCTGAAGTTAAAATTCAAATAAGGAATTTGTAATACAAAGCAAGTAAAGAAATTTTAAAATCCCAATTCACCCCCCTCTTAGGAGTATACCTAGATTCTCATTTGGAAAAAAAACATAATTTTTTTTAAATATAAAAAAAATTTAGAAAAAATTAGGAGAAAATTCTAATATATATATATATATATATATATATTTGACTTGACTTTCACTATTTTTGTTAATTGTCTTTTTGTTATTTAAATTCTGGAAAAAATATAAAAAATCACAAAAAAATTAGAAAAAAATCAAAAAAATTCAAGCAATGTTTTTGAGGCTAAGAAAATTGTTTTTGCACTGAGAAAAATCACAAAAATTCTCAAAAACCGTATAAAAATTTCAAAAATGTTTTGAGGTCTAAAATTTGTTTTTACACCCATTTTATCCCAAATCATTTCGAAAACCTCCCAGAAAAATTTTAAAATACTATTTGATATTTTGAAAAATCCTACATAATTTTTGAAACAAATCTGGGAGCTACTTTTGTAAAACTATATTTTCTTGATTTTCCTTCCCCATGATTTCAACAAAGGGGCATAAGCATTTAAGCTTTTGTGCCCTGGTTTTGAGGGAATATGTACATATTGTATATTATTTGTGTTGTTCATTTATTTGAATTTTGTAAATTCACAAAGGGAGAAAAATAAAAGACCATTAAGTTTAACTTGAGATAATTTTCAATTAATTAGGTACTGTTCGTAGAATGGGCGTGTAGAGGGTGCGAATACCTTTCCTTCACGTAACCAAACTCCCGATCCCTACTTTAGTAATGTAGATCAATTCTACCCTTAATTGGGTAGTAATCAAGTGTTCTAACCACACTCCAAAAGGTTAGTGGTGACTCTACATTTCGTTTTTTTCACAAAAATTAAAACTACTTTTTATTTCGCCCACCCCGGGGCACCCTCGCTCTGCGGGAATGTTGCGACAATGATGAGATTAATTCTTACTGTCCTTTCTGTTCTGTTGAGGAGGAGTGTGTTGAACATCTATTCTTCAATTGTAGTTGAACGATGGAAATTTGGAGAAGTATTCTTGCTTCTAATGGTATTATCAGATTAACTGGTGGTTGGGCTCGAGAGCTGGATTGGATCATTTTAGCCACAAAAACAAATTCTTTTTCCGGCAGTCTGTTAAAGACCTCATTCAACACTGCTATTTATCACATATGGAAGGATCGAAACAATAGAAGATTAGCTGGAAATAGTAATTCAGTTCGGACAGCTTTAGCCTTGATTAAAAAAGACATTAGAGGGAGGATGTCTATGTTTAGGAATGTGAGAAATAATTGTTGTAATAGGATACTTCAAAGGTTGTGGAATTTTCACACCTCTATTTTTCTAGTAGGTTAGTTGCTTGGACTCTAAATGCAGGCAGCTAGCTATCATATAATGCCAACATGACACCTAATATCAATCTCATCGTTGAATTACCAATGGTGGGGGATGTGTGTGCTGTGATCTCAATGTTCCACAGGGACATTTCCTCTATATGGCTGCACGTACATTCATATTTGCAGTTGCAGCTACTACACTATATATATAATATTTATATATAAACAAAATTAACTCAAATCCTGATCCCATATAGTCCCAACATGTAATCTGGCAGGGATTTTATGGACTTAAGACACACAGTTGGACCACATAAATTTATTCTTCGTTTTTTAAAACTTCTTTTCTTTTTGATTCATATTCACTGTGTGTGTGCACGCGAATAATCATAGGGTGTGGTTTCACAATAATGTTAAAATGTGATATACTTTTTGATTGACTAGTTAAGAGTATTTTAATTGAATGACCCTTCATAAAGTATGAAGTATTCGGTCCATGATACTTGAAGAAACTGTACAAAAATACTTCTAAAGGAAAGAAATTTAAAAATTAAAAATAAGAGAGCCGCATGTGATATGGAATTATATATGTATAAATGGTCCAAGTTGAGGGCTATACATGATCATCCCATCTTATCTTATTAACTAGTTGACTCATTCATCCCCCACTGGCCCTTATACCTACCAACTCATCGTTGAATTACCAATGGTGGGGGATGCGTGTGCTGTGATATCAAAGTTCCACAGGGACACTTCCTATATATATGGCTGCACGTACATTCATGATTGCAGTTGCAGCTACACTGTATATAATATTTATATATAAACAAAATTAAGTCAAATCCTGATCCCATGCATTCTTCGATCTGGACCAATGACAACTAGTTTCCTACCAACCGCCAGCTAATTGATCTAGCAGATGTTAATGGAAGTGGCTTGCATGCATGCATGCATGCTTGCTAATTAATAATATACCAATGAACTCTTCTCTCTCTCTCTCTCTCTCTCTGCCTACAAAAGTTTTCCAGGTCAATATTTAATTAGCTTAGCGCGGACCCAAATTAAAAATCTTTAACATATATAACAAGTGGTGCTCCCTTAAATCTTGCAGGGACAACTGTTCCATATGTCTCCATGGAACGTTGACGATTTCCCATTTCATAAACAGCGACTTGAAAATTGCATGTTGACCAACAAGAGGTAAAACTATATTCAAAAGAAAATTTCGATTTTTTTTTTCTATTTAAAGAATACAGAAGAAGATTTTTGGGAGCATAGGATTTTAAGTTGCTAGCACACAAGCCATTATTATAGAATTCTAAAAATCAATATCCTTTTGGGAAAAATTATAGAATTCTCAAAAAAAAAAAAAAAAAGAGAAAGTTTAAGCGTTAGGAAAATCCTAAAATCTCATAAAATTTAGACATTATCTTTATGAGAAACAAAAATCAATCAAAAAATATATAAAAAATTATTAAAAATGACTAAACATTGATAGAAGTTGAAATTTGGGTCCAAAAAATGAACCCTGCCAATCTTGTAGGCAAAATTTGACTATGATAGGACTTTTCATTCATATATATCATGGTTGTAAGTACATTCTCAGAATCAAAGTTATGATCATTTGAAGTTGAGTGTAAAATGTTAAATATTTCTTACAAAAAATAAAAAATAAAAAAACTTACTGTTACTATCTTAATAATTCAAACAAGTAGGTTCTAAAAGAAAGAAAAAAGTTACAAAACGCGCCTCTTTAAAGAGAAATTATTAGGTATATCGGTTGTATGGAGGATGCTCTAACCTTGTTTGGTATTAAATTTCTTAATTAGTAGCTGATCCACATCTAATATAAATATTTATTGTTTATTAGCTTGGTGTACTACTCAACGGATACATCCGGTGCGCCTTTTTTTTTTTCGTAAAAGAGGGCGGCACCTCCTTTCTTTATCAGAAAACCTCTCACTTATGGCGGATGAATACCGTAATTTTAGAAAAACAAATTACAAACAAATAAAACCGAAACGTAATAAAATGAAACGAAAACAAAATGACACATTAGACTCTTAAATTAGGAAGACCAATTTTTTTCAAGGCGTATCATGCCTCTAACTAGACGGGATAAAGAAACAAATTTCAGATATCTCATAGTGGTGCCTTCTTCACCTGAAGAGCCAATAAGTCCGCAACCTTAATAAAAATATTAATAATAAATTAATTAATATTCTAACATAAATAATTATTCTTGAGGATGTTTTGATTTTGTCAACACTTCTTTGTCTTGTTGACCTTTCATAAGTTTAGCTAGAAAGCACAAGAAGCATTGCTTGTAGTGTTCATATACATATATACTGTCTTGGTCAAGGTAAACGGTGGAATAATGCAAACTATGCGTCTTTGATCCAGCATCTCAGAGATGCGTGTATCTATATATATATATATATACATACATATGAAGTATTAATAGTTCAACTGTGGAATAATTGACTTGGGCTTGCTGGACAAAATCAAAATAATGAAAAATTTTAAAAAAAAGCTTACATAGGGATAAAATCAATTCTTTTCTTTCACTACTATTTTAATAGCCAACAGCTCATTGTATCACTATTTCAAGTCAAACTCTTTTTTTTTTTTTTAGGGAACTGTTTGGAAAAAAGAAGAAGAGAAAATTCATTTTAAATTATATTTTCTTTTATATCAGATACTATATGTATATAAATAGTTCTAATACAATTAAAAATTAAGAAAAATTAAAATTTATTAACGTAAAAAATTAAAGTTTTATATACTAATTTACTGCATACTTTATGTTCTATATCACCTTTCCTTCATAACCAAAAATAAAAAAGTAAATTCTTTTAGATTTTTTTCGTTCTTCTAATATATTCTAAGTTCTGGGATTAAAATAAATAAAAAAAATGCATAATTAGCATGAAAACTCTCTGCACCCGTTGCCGTAGTAGGAACTATTGCATGCATTATATGCTTACGTATAATTAATCTTGCTTGGTGGAGATAACACTCCACCGTCCACTGTTGACATATATATAGAATCCTGTAAATTTCTGTGCACCCGTACGGCCATACCTGTCCTATGTGTGCCTGCCTCTTGTTTCCCTCCAAATCCTATAAATAAAGGGTAGTCATCATCGTCATCACCATCAATTCATATCTCCTGTACTCATGTGCCATAAAAATTTTCAAATCTTCCCTATGGAGGTCTCTCTAGCTAGCTAGCTTCCTCCTGATAGCAGATAGCAGGTTCGATCATTAATAGTTAAAATGATGATGAGGAAGAGCAGAAACCCTCAGGGCCGCCAGTTAGAAGTTTTCTCATCTGCTCTCTCCTTGTGTGTGTATCTCATGGGGATCTACTTGTTCCCAGCTGCAGAAATAAGAATGGCGATGGCACAGAATACTACTACTACTTCAACAGTCCCTGCAGCTGTAGCGATAGACGTGGGTGTAGTTCTTGACCTTAACAAGTCAGTGGCGATGATGGGGCTGACCTCCATCTCCATGGCTCTCTCTGACTTCTACGCCTCCCACTCTTCCTACAAGACTAGGCTCCGTCTTAACATCAGGGATTCCAAGAACGATGTTGTTACTGCTGCTGCCTCTGGTTCTCTCTCTCTCTCTCTCTCTCTCTCTCTCTCTCTCTCTCTCTCTCTCTCTCTCTCTCTCTCATTTTAATCATATATATAAAGGGATTTCCAGAATGCCATTACACATAATTTATGATTTTCACAATAACTTGATAGCATGTATAATTGGGGCAGGCATGCATGTAAGTAACATTTTTTCTTTTGGATAACGGAATCTGCAGTGCGGCAACCCTGTCAAGGATATGTATCTATGCGGTTTAACATAAATTTGATGTCCTGTCTGTAATTAGCAATCAAATTCAAGATGTTCAAGTTGATGGCCGTCTCAAAATTTACCCTAATATCATGTTTTGTTTGCAGATAGAATGAGACTTGGAGTAGGAAAGAAATAAAATGAAAATTTGAGCATAAGCATCACCAAATCTAAATTTGATTTCATTTCTTTTGATTTCATTCAGTTCTTATATTCCAAACTGTGTAGTAAAAATTATATATTTACTGCTTTATGATCACACAAGCTCTCATAAACGCATTTAGGCATGATATTTTTTATTTATATATGTTTGCCGTTAGTTTCTTTGTTTTTAGACATATTCTCAAGCAAAAATAAAACAAGAAACAATAGCTTCGTTTGAATGGTAGTTTGTGTAGTTTCAGACTGTAGATGCTTTCAAAATTTTCAACCATGTTAGCTGGATCTGCAAACCGCAGAAACTGGGATACTTTCCAAATATGTACTTGATTCATACCATGAGCACATGAAGAAAAGAAAAACATAATATAGAAAGAAGGAACAATATATACTTACTAAGAAATCATTTTAATGTAGTGTTCTTAATTGATTACCAATGGAAAAACTGCATCATTTTAACGTCTAATTATGCGAAATACACACACACACACACACACACACACACACACTTGTTTTAATTAGTTTTACCTATAGAAAAATATATCTGCCGCACAGATTTCTCCAAGTCATATCGCTTAAATCTGTAGCTTGTATTGTTAATTATAATATATCTCTCCAACAACATTTGACTTTTCAGAAACCAAAAAATGGTCAATCATGCATTTGTCAAATATTGTAACTGAACATGCCTATATTAGTCTACCATTTCGGAATCGAACGATTTAGGTAATAAGTTAATTTGTGAGTAGAAGAATAATTTGAAACAGAAAGATAATAATTAATTTGGCAGTCAATGGGCATTTGAAGCCAATCTTTTTCTGTCGATATTGTCCAAGATCATCTTACATTTGTTTATAATTTTATTGAATATAGGAATGGTTTAGTTTGGGCAATCATATTTATATATTTACCATGGTTTAAACCCTAAAGAGAAAGTCAACACCATGGCCTTAATATTTGTATATGACCTTGCATTTTAGTACCATATGAACCATGTTTGTGTCCACAAGCTTGTCTTAGGCCATTAATTTTCCATTTGGCAAATGGGAATTAGCGATTTGTGCTCACTAAACAATTGTACATATAGGGTGTCCATATATAATTATGTGATTGTCAGCAGAAAAATGGTGATAAACTGAACATGCAACCACATAATTCTAGCTCTAATTAATTTTACCTTCGCAACTTATCAAGCCAGAAAAATCGTCAAATAGACATCTTTGGGACTCGATTCTTGAAAAAATGGAAAGGAAGTTAGCAATGTGAAAATCAAATTCCATTTCTATGGGAGGCGTGCTGACTTTGATCAATATAGTGTTTTTCAATCTGCCCATTTGTTACATGTCAAATTTACCTTTGCAGAAGAGGATTTCTAGGCTCATGGAAAGATACCAAAGAAATTTCCTTTGGCGAGGAACGACCGAGAGTTTTAAATATTCCCTACTCAGATGGAGGTCAGTAACTCTTTCCAAAAATAAGGGAGGGCTCGGAATCAAGCGTTTGGAGATCATGAATAAGGCTCTTCTTGGCAAATGGATTTGGAGATTTGCTGTTGATGACAATAGCCTCTGGAAAAAGGTGATATGTGTCAAGTATGGATTCAATACACCTATTATGTAAATACCCCAAATATGCACATCGAAATATATATTTATGTAAAGAATCAAACAGACAATGCAACACTCTAATGGTGAAAATACAAAACAATCTACAACCAGAACTGAAAGCAAGAACAATCATAAGGATACAAGGAATTACGTGGTTTGGAAATGCCTACGTCCATGGGAGCAAATGGTAAGGATTCACTATCTTCTTGTATAAATTACAAGAACAATATAATCCTCTCAACAATTCTCTCAACAAAAATCAACCACCACTCTAAATATATTAGATATGACATATACGCAGGGTTCCCGGAGGTTTTCCCTCCAAACCCCAACCATATTAACGTTCCCTTTCAAAATTTGAAATCTGCGCTGAGTGTCCTGAGCCAAACCATCGACAATTTCAGAAAAAATGCAAATTGTTTGAAATCTTGATCCAAATCGTTGAAGGTTAGAGCCTTACCATTGGAAATTTCCCTTACAACTACTTGATTTCCTTCATTATTTCCCTTTGTATATGCTATCCACTCAGTATGTGAACCACAATTCACAACAATCTCTACCTTGGCAAACATACACCCTTAGGATAAACCAAAAATATGAACCTGTTACTTCACCTTGAACTTGGGATGTTAGGTTGGGACCGCCTCCTGTCTGGTAATTGGGGACAAACAACAAGTCCAAGAAAAACTGCTTGAACTTGCCTATGACATCTTCGGCTTCTTCCATCAATCTCAATTCACAACTTGAGACTTCACCTTAGGCTTCCAACGAGACCTTCTCACAATAGCAAATACAAAAACTACTACAAGCCTTCTATCACCAAAATCCTCTGCATAGTCTTCAAAAAATCTTACAACTGACGGTCCACTCTCTTGTTTGCCGAAACATCCCATTGCATCATTATGGGGAACCTTTGAGATATCCTGGATATCACAGTACGTCCTTGGGTACTAAGGGTAACACTCTAATGGTGAAAATACATAACAATGCACAACCACAACAAGTAAACGAACGCAAGAACAATCACAAGGACACAAGAAATTACATGGTTCAGTAATGCCTACATTCACATGAGCAAATGCCAAGGATTCACTACCTTCTTGTGTAAATTACAAGAACAATACAATTCGCTCAACAAAAATCAACCAACACTCTAAATATATTAGATATGATATATATAGAGTTACAGGAGGTTTTTCCTTCAAACCCCAACCATATTAACGTCCCCCTTTCAAAATTGAAAATTTGCGCTGGGTGTCCCAAGCCAAACCGTTTACGGTTTTAGACAGAATGCAAATTGTTTGAAATCCTACTCCAAATCGTTGATGGTTAGGGCTTTACCGTCGATGGTTTCCTTTGCTGCTACTTGATTTCCTTCATGCTTTCCCTTTGTGTATGCTATCTACTCAGTATGTGAGTCACAATTCACAACAACACCCATTTGGAGCTCCACTATCCCCTCTGGTCCCACAGGTGGAAGTCTTTGGATGAATATCCTTAAACTCAATTTGGTTACATGGGATCATATGAAGATTTTGGTTGGGGACAGGAATGAAACAAACTTTTGGACTGACAAATGGGCCTCTTTGGACACCCTTTTTAACCTTTTCCAAAACCTTTTTGACATGGAGTCTCAACAAAAGGTTAAAATTGCAGATGTTTTTCAGTTTTGTAATAATAGCCCCTTTTTAGTGTTTCGTGTTTAGGCGTCAAAGCAGAGGAAATGAGGCAAATCAAGTGTTGGAGCAGTTGAATTTGATTTAAAAAGTTCTGATTAGAAGAGGCAATCGAGACTTGTGCTATCGGGATCTCAACTTCTCTAAATTCTTTTGGGTGGCCAGTTTTTACAGTGTTCTTGCCCATCACACCCACCACAGCAGTCTTAAACTAGCAACCAAACCAAGCTTTGGAGCATTTTCATTCCGACAAAGATCAGTGTCTTTTGTTGGTTTGCAATTGACAACCGAATTCTAACTTCAGATAACCTACAAAAAAAAAAAAAAAAGGCTACATGGAAGTTGGCTCCAATGTGTGTTCTCTGCAAAAAAGGGCATTGAAAATGTTAATCATCTTTTCATTCACTGTCCGTTTAGCAGAAAAGTGTGGTCCTCCTTATATTGTTTCTTGCAATTATAGATGGTCATGCCGTATGAGATTAGTTTGTTCTATGAAATTTGTAATTCTACATTTCTTAATGATTTTTTGAAGAACCACAGAGCAGCCATTAAGCAGGTGGTTTATTGGGAGATTTGTAAAGAGCGTGACAAGAGAATTTTTAGGGTGCACTCTTTCTTAGTCGCTGAAATTCACTCTAGATGTGTTGGTAGTCTCTTCCATTGGTCTAGGTCATATCCCACTTTCTCGAATTTGGACTGGGAAGAGTTTCATTGCATTTTAGCCGATTTAGGAGGTTAACTCAGAGGATCTCTTGTGGAGTAGGGCGTTCCGTGGTGTCCGACATAACTTTTTTGGTTGGTCATCTTGTTGATTCGATGCTTCTCTAGAGTCTTCTTGTAAGGCAATGATGATGGAGAATTTCCCTTTTTTAGTTTTCAATGCCTTGTTATTTCCTTAGGAAGCCCCTCTCGCGTTCAAAATTGCGCAATCCATATGACTATTTCTCCAAACTGACTTCGTGTCCTTACAATCTTTTTCTCCTAGTTCATTTCTTGAAAGCACTCGTTGTTCAGCTTCCAATCTTCCATCTTTTGCTTTATTCTTCTTTCGTTGGCTGAATTGTTTAATCCCCTATCATTCCTTGAGATAATTTTGGCTATTATGAGATTTCCTTAGTTGCATCCTTTGACTTAGTCCATTCTCAATTTCGATAAGTCGGCAAAAGTTCAATGCAATCTTCCTGTCTATCCTCAATTTCTTTTCTGACTTCCAAGACATTCTCATTGCTTTTGTCTATGCATATTTTAATCGTCAAAAATCCACAATTTGGCCTCAATTTCAATTGTTTGGAAATCTTGTTTGTTTGCGGTGGTTTTCATATTGGAAAGAGTTCTTTTGTTTTTTCTTTGATGTGTGAGTTTGTTTTATCCTCACCTTTTTCCGCAGTCTTGTTTGGAGATTTCAAGCATCTTACTTGCATCTCATAATGATATTAACTTTTAAAAAAACATCTTAATTATGAGTCTGTAAGAACATGTTGAGTACATCTTGAATTCTTATGCCTCAACATCTTGAATTCTTATGCCTCAAGGGCGCTAAGTAGATACTATTTTTTTACTGTGTTGTTTTGCATCTGGCAATTTGTTAATTTATCTGCTTTATAGGCGTCTTGTAGTTCGATGGTAACAGAAGAGAGTGGCCAAACATGGCAAAACTCAGAAGCAGGTCGAATAAAGAGCAAGATAACTAGAAGTCCATTACATAAGCATCGATGTCGATTTTCTGTGTATGTAACTAAATTGATTTTCCTTCTTTAATTGCATCTTTCCTCCTCAGCTCTAGATCTTATAAAAAATGTGCAAGTGCAAGCCATCATAGGGCCATCAACTTCCATGGAAGCTGATTTCGTAACTGATCTTGGAGATAAAGCTCAGGTGCCCATTATTTCATTCTCCGCTACAAGCTCATCTCTTTCTTCTGCTACGAATCCATACTTTATCCGAGCCGCCCAGAATGATTCATCTCAAGTGAAGGCCATAACTGCAATTGTCAAAGCCTTCGGATGGCGAGAAGCTGTGCCCGTTTACATTGACAATGAGTTTGGGGATGGAGTAATACCTTATCTGACCGATGCTTTGCAGGAGATTGACACCCGCGTCCCCTACCGGAGTGTCATTTCTGCATCAGCCACCGATGATCAAATTGTCGAAGAGCTTTACAAGTTGATGACCATGCAAACCAGGGTGTTCATTGTGCACATGTCCTCTTCCATCGGTTCCCGATTCTTTTATAAAGTGAAAGAAACCGGAATGATGAGCGAAGGCTATGTTTGGATCATGACCACTGGACTAACAAATCTTTTAAGCTCCCTTGATCCTTCTATCATAGATTCTTCAATGCAAGGAGTTTTGGGTGTACAGACATACGTTCCAAGAACGAAGGAACTTGAAAATTTCAGCATTCGATGGAAAACAAAATTCCAACAAGACAATCCAAACGTTACTGATGGCCGGTTGAACGTTTATGGACTATGGGCTTATGATGCTGCTTTTGCTCTAGCCAGGGCAGTTGAGGAAGCGGGAGCTGCAAACTATAGCTTCCAAAGGACGAACACATCGGGAAATTTGACAGATCTTGATACTTTTGGAGTCTCGCAAACTGGTCCAAAGCTTCTCCAGGCAATATTGAATACTACATTCATAGGTTTGAGTGGAAATTTCCAGTTTGTAAATGGGCAGCTACCATCATCTGTTTACCAGATAGTTAATGTGGTTGGCAGTGGTGCAAGAGGGATTGGATTTTGGACAGCAGCAAATGGAATTACAAGAGAATTGAATTCCACAAACTCAAACATGTACTCTACTCCTGCATCAAATCTTCGAGCAATAATATGGCCAGGAGAATCTACTTCCCCCCCAAAGGGTTGGGTCATTCCAACAAATGGGAAGAGACTGAGAGTTGGGGTTCCAGTAAAGGATGGTTTCAGTGAATTTGTAGAGGTAACGCGAGATCCTAACACCAACACAACAAAGGTCACAGGTTACTGCATCGATATCTTCAACGCTGTAATGGACTTGTTGCCATACTCGGTTCCTTATGATTTCATTCCCTTCGAGAAGCCCGACGGTCAGCCTGCGGGTACTTACGATGATTTGATCTATCAAGTATATATTCAGGTTAGTTAGTCTCTCTTCTTTACTATATAATTAAACATATTAGGCCACAATTGGCACAGCATATAATGAGAAATTGTGATGTTTCATAAAAATTGTATAGCCACTGATTTCCTGAAAATTAAATCTTTAGGGCTGTGCACATAAACTGCAATTTATTCCGACTATGCATGGTTTCAGTTACAACTTTATATCATCCACTGATAATAGCATGCACATTCCTGATTTTAATTTCTGACAAAACAAAAGCAAGAATGATTATTTAACTCTGGTTCATTTTTGTTTTGTTTTGGACAGAAATATGATGCTGTTGTGGGAGATACAACTATTATTGCAAACAGATCAAAGTACGTAGATTTTACGCTTCCATACACGGAGTCTGGTGTGTCGATGATTGTACCGATCATAGACAACAGAAGTAAAAATGCGTGGGTTTTCTTGAAGCCTCTAACTCTGGAACTTTGGTTGACAAGTTTCCTTTTCTTCATCTTCATTGGCTTTGTGATTTGGGTTCTTGAACACCGAGTAAATGAAGATTTTAGGGGGCCCCCTTCACATCAAGCGGGCATGATCTTCTGGTTCTCATTCTCAACCATGGTGTTTGCACACAGTAATTTCTTTTCCAACTACTTATTTATTTACCCAGTAGTAGATGGTGTGGATATTCAATGCAAACCCTGCATTTCAAACACAGCTACCGAGTTTGAATACCTTTGTTAGGCTTTAAATATCTAAGAAGGTTCCCATATATGATATATGGATCCATTATTGCGCAAGAAACCACTCAGGCCACATCCATATTAACTTTGATCAAACCTGGTACTCATGTCAAGTGAAATTCGGGAACATATCAGCTTTCTGAATGTATTATGAATTGTTTGTTAGCAGCAAAGCAGCAGCAGTAGCCTGAGCCTGCTGCAGTTTGTTAGCAGCAGCAGCAGCAGCGGAGCAGTTAGCAACAGCAGGCTAATTTAGTTATAATTATAGTTATAATTTAGTTATCAAGTTGTTAAGTTTTCTGTTATTACCTTGTTGTATATATATACCCTATTGTAAGCTCTTGATGAGCATGTAATGCAATTGAAATATTTTCATAAATTTTGATAGAATGAGTTAGTATTCTCATTTCAAATTCCTATAAATATTCTTTTTCGTCTTACCGTCCACTGTTTTTGACAGGGGAGAAAGTGGTCAGCAACTTGTCTAGGTTTGTGGTGATTGTATGGGTTTTCGTCGTGCTCATACTGACTCAGAGTTACACAGCCAGTTTAACTTCAATGCTAACAGTTCAACAGCTGCAGCCAACAGTAACAGACATTAATTATCTGATTAAGAAAGGGGAGTACGTGGGCTACCAACAGGGTTCGTTTGTTTTGGGATTCCTAAGACAAATGAACTTCGATGAATCCAAGCTTCGGCTCTATAACTCGCCGGATGAATTAGACGAAGCTCTTTCTAAAGGGAGTGCGAATGGTGGTATTGCTGCGGCCTTTGATGAGATCCCCTACATGAGGCTTTTTCTTGCAAAATACTGCTCGAAGTACACCATGGTCCAACCAACATATAAGACTGATGGTTTTGGCTTTGTGAGTACCCATCATTTGCTATCTCCCTTTCCCTCTTTTCCAAGCAAGTTAAATGTGTATAAATTTTCACGTGGGTCTCTGATATTCTTTATTCTGTGACCATTAGGCCTTCCCTCAGGGTTCCCCTTTGGTGTCTGATGTTTCAAGAGCAGTATTAAATTTGACCGAGGGAGATGTAATGGTAAAATTTGAGGCTGCATATTTTGGGCAAGCAAGTTGTCCGGACACCAGCACCTCCTTTTCTTCAAACAGTCTCGGTCTCGACAGCTTTTGGGGCCTATTTCTCATTGCTGGAGCAGTTTCCTCCTTTGCTCTAATAATCTTCACTTCTAAGTTCTTCTATGAGCATAGGCACATCTTCATGCGGTCTGATCCTGAAGCTTTGATATGGAGCAGAATTGTGGAAATGGCTCGTTGTTTCGACAGCAGAGACCCCTTCTCCCACACTTTCAGAAGAAGTGAGTTGCACGATGGAGCTGGTGTTGTGCATATTGCAGGTGGTGCGGGTTCAGTTGAAGCCGCCTCACCAAGAACAAACTGCCCTCCAAGTCCTTCTAGCCTTTCAAATCACACGGACATGAACTTCCCTTTCAGAGAACAGGGAACACCTCCCACAGGGCATGGCAGTCCAATTCGAAATGGCCAAGCATCTCAAGAGGTTGTGTCGGCAATTGAGCTATCCGACCTAAATCAAGAGAGGCAGAGGACTACTGAGACAGCGCATGAGAACAATTGACAATGATTTTCTTATTCCTTGTAAGATAATGACATCATCACATTTTAGCAGAATTCTTCTCTTCTTTAAACTAACTATTAGTCTTAATATCATTGTTTCTTTTTGGCCGAGCATTGTCCAAAGTTGCAGCTTACTATTTGATCTTGATATCCTGTTAAAATGAAGTGTTATAATTTTCCTTTTGGAGCTATTTCCCGTTCCTCTCATACCAAGAAAAATGCATCAACAAGAAAGAGAGATGGAACTTCATTGATTATCAGCAATACTCAACCACTTGCTGAAGAATAATTTTCTGTTAAAAGAATATTTTCTGTTATTCTCTCTTTCTGTTATTTTGTTACCAAAGAATATTTTTTGCTCCTTGCTCTGTGTATAAATACATTACTGTGCATTGGCTGTAAACGTGGGGAGAAATATGCAACAATTTCTTCGTAACGTCCCGCTAATAAAATAAAATCTTTTCCCCTATTTTAATATCAAACGTTAACCTGAATAGCGGAAAGTCAATCTTATAAAATAAATCTACACATAATATAATACCAGAATATCAAATCATCCCACAATATATAAATATCATTATTCTCTCGAAACTACCCTTACTGTTTACCAAGAGTTTACAAGACATGCCACCCAAAAATAATACTCACTCTAAAAAAGGACAGTACAGCAGCTCCACTACCTGTGAGCCTGCTCTACTCGCCTAGCTAGTTCACCTGAAAAACAATTCAACACCGTGATGAGTCAATGCTCTGTAAGACAAAACATGTTATTACTAGTGTGTGGCCACTGAGCTATAGTTTAGTAAAAATAATCTGATTTAAGAATAGTATGAATAATTGAATATGAAAATGCTGATATTACATAACGTATAATAAAACCATTAATTACATAACTTAACACGTCAATCTGTATGAAATTACTTTTCATATTAATACTACTATTCCTGAAAGTCTGATAGTACTCATAATATCTGAGAAATTTCCCTAGATGGCTGTATGTCATGATTTAACCCCTCATGACAGGGTTGTGTGGCCCAAAGGCGGGTCCTATTTTGGCTGGTCTACCAGGGTAAGTCAACTGAACTCCGACAGTCTGATCGGCTCCGTTAATCCATATCTGATGGAGAGCCTGTCCTGACATGGGCACCATCGACCTCATACCACTTACTATCTGATTAAAGTGGTTGCACTCTGAACTGAATATCTGTAGGTACGGTACCATGCTCTGCTGTCTGATCCATCAGGGTCTGATACTATATAGGTAACTGATATCTATAACATACTACATTTATTATGGTTTCTAAAATAACCATAACCCTATAAATGTATTTGAAAATCTAAATAAACTGTTTGATATTCTGATTTAATATATATATATATATATATATATATATATATATATATATATATATATATATGAACTACTGCCTGAATAACTAAATTTCAGGGCATTATGGTACTGTTAAACATAATATTCTAGAACTACTGAGAATGAATATTTCCATAGTATTTCTGTTAGTAAATTGTAACCATAGTGTTCATAATACATATTAGTATAGTACTATTATATGAATAACTCATGCCACACTAATAGATATTAATATTACTAGGTTCTGAAAACTGTATATATAGTTTGAATCATAAGTTAATACAAGCATATAATTTGTACTAAAATCATATATGGTTGCCTAGCATAACATGTTTCCCTTACCCGACTATTAGAAAGCCCCTACTAAATATCGGTCCTACACCCGCAGGGTTTCCCACTCAACTCCCTGAAAACAACATTCACCAGAACAAAAGATTATTATTTCTCTGTCTACTTCATTTCCTACAATTGTTGGAAAGCCTAATTTCGAATAAAAGACCTTACCCTGAACCTAACTAGAAATTCAACTTGATCCCACCGACGATTCGCCCCGGTAAACTTGGAGAGAACTTCGCCAGGAGCGTCGTGGTGGCCTCAGATCATCGATTCGGGGACTGACAGGGCCGAAATTGAAGAGAGATGAAGGAGAGGCCGTAAAGAGAGAATAGAGAGAGTTTCTGCTAAAAATCCTAGGTAAAAATCTGAGGGTTACACTATTTATACTAAGGCTTTCGTTGATGAGTCACGTCATCTCGTTGACGAGTCTAAGAAGCAATTTGTCGACGAGCTCTCCCCTTCGTCGATGAAATTCAGAATTGCCCAAAACATCCTCTCGGTATCTTCTCGTTGATGAAACATGCCCTCGTCGACGAGACCCTCTTGTACCCTCGTCGACAATTCCCTTGTGTTTGTCAACGAGGTTATAAGAAAATTCCTTGGGTTATTTCATCCAAAGTGCAACGTCGTCGACGAACGTAAAGCGTTCATCGATGAATTCGACTGCCTCCTTCTGTTTCTGTTTCCATTTCCCTCCCTCTTTATTATTTAGATATCATTATTCTTCGAGTCGTTACATTTTTTGATTCATTTTCAGTCTCTGTTTTATTTGTTCTCTCTATTTCTATCATGGTATTAAAGCACCTTTAGGACTCATGTCCATTCTCTCAGGCTCTCAGTCTAAAGCTCGCAACACACTCTCCATGGCTGATCGTCCTGCTAGATCCTCTTCCCATCAACAATCTCCTATTATTTTACTTCCTTCTCCCATCAATTTGATTATAGTAAAGCTAAACCATGACAACTATTTGTTGTGAAAGGTACAAATCATTCCTTATCTCAAAGGCCAGAACCTATTTGGATACATTGATGGCTCTATCATTCCTCCCCCTCCACTCGACAAACCATCCTCTGAGTTTCTCGCCTGACAACAACAAGATCAAGCCATCATCAACTTTTTGATTTCCTCTCTTCCTAAGACACTAATTGTTAATGTTCTCATGGCTACCTCTTCTTGTGAGATGTGGTAAATTCTTGAATATTTATTTGCTGCAAAATCAAATGCTAATATTATGCAAGTACAACTACAACTCACTACCCTAAAAAAGGGTTCAGATTCCATCACTGAATACTATTGTTGTGCAAAGCTACTTTAGGATTCTCTTGCCATGGATGGTAAAATTATTTCGTCATCTGATTTCATCACTTTTCTGCTGGTTGGTTTAGGCTCTAATTATGACTCCCTTGTTACGTCCATCTTTACTTGTGTGGATCCTCTCACACCTACTCAAGTTTACAGTAATCTTCTTACGCATGATGCCAGATTAAATCATCAAAGCTCCACCCTTATACTTGAGTTCTCTACTAACTCCACTAAGACAAAATCTGCTTCTAGCTTCTCTCGTGGTCATGGCTTCTCACATGTCCGAGGCAAATTCAGAGGTCGTGGTGGTCATGGCAGGCATGGTGGTCGTCATTCCCCCTCCTTCCCTATTCCCTTTTCACCTAATCG
This sequence comes from Malania oleifera, assembly GCF_029873635.1. Lineage (NCBI taxonomy): Eukaryota > Viridiplantae > Streptophyta > Magnoliopsida > Santalales > Ximeniaceae > Malania > Malania oleifera. Next base: position 113,238,401 of record NC_080419.1, on the reverse strand, counting down.
CCCTACTTGTCAAGGTGTGCCATAAGAAAGGCCATACTGCCCTCACATGCTTCCACATATTTGATTTTAGCTACCGGTCTCCCCCTCCGCCCTCCCTCTCGTCACATCTTACTTCAAGTCCACAATTTCAGCAATCTACTCCCACTCTTGCTGATCCCAACTAGTACCCTGACTCTGCGGCTACCCATGACTTCTCCAATCTATCTCTTCACTCATCTGAATATAAAGGCGATGAGCAAGTTTGTGTCGATGATGGCTCCTCTCTCCCAATACATCATGTTGGAAGCTCCACCATCTCATCTTCAAATGGCAGTATTCATCTCTCCAAACTCTATCATGTTTCGTTAATTTCTAAAAATTTAATTTATGTTCGAAAATTATGTAAAGATAATTTTGTATATTTTGAGTTTCACTCTTCCTTTTTTTGTGTGAAGGATTCCCAAACCCAGAAAGTTCTCCTTTGCGATCCTATTAAGGATGGGATGTATGTGTTTCCATCATTTTCACCTCAAGCTCATGTTGGTGAGTGTGTGTCTCCCTTTCAGTGGCATGCTCGGCTAGGACACCTTTCCACGCAACTAGTGTAACGACCTGCTTAATTTCCATATAATTTTTTTTTAAATAATACAAATCAGTATATTAAATCTAGAAGATCATGATCAACCTGAACCCGTGGGTATCAGGGATAAAACGAAAACACATAACGGAAGCCTAAGCAGCAGGAAACATAAAATCATAATATCATAAACGCAAACTCATTCATTCCAATACCAGAGTTCTACATCAATTGTATTTATACATATACAATCCCAAAAGAGTCCTAGGGCCATTCCCACAAAATCCAACTAACCCTACCAAAACTTACCCATCAGAGAGGGCAAATCAACTGAACTATCTTAGTGGAGCTTTATCCGCTCTCCTATTAGGGGCTCCTGAAAAGTTCATATAATTCGGGGTGAGATACCTCTCAGTAAGGGAAATAAACTAATACTAGTGTGTGGCAACATGAGTATTTCCGTGTTCTATATAAAATCATACATAAACATATTAGTAAAACTATTTGTATCATATCTGGGACACGTATATTCTCATATCATGGCAGAACATACAAGATTTTCACAAATATAATTCATCTCATATTAATATAATACAAAAACAACCCTGGTAGGTTAGCTGGCTGTTGTCATGTATTACCCCCACATGACTGAGCTGTGTGGCCTGAAGGCGGCACCTGACAATGGTTGGCCAACCACTGCTAAGTCAAAAGTACAGTCTGTAAGTCTGATGGGTCTGCCGGACTTGATCCATACACTAGGGGTGCTCACACTTCTTAAAACGACATCAACCATCCGTCCTCACGCTACTCCGTACAGGAGCATTAACATAAATATCATGATGAATCATGAACACATAGCAGCAGTACCGTGCAAGTGCTAGCCTAGACCAAGTCAACCAGGTTCTGATAATATATAGCATATAATCAAACTGTGATACATGAATATTTCATACTAATATTTGCCAAGTTAATATCATCACATCATTTCACATATATATATATATATATATATATATATATCATGAAAATCATCAACCTGTACACTAGTATTTCATATTTTACCATAGCTCGGTCTGTATGCCGGCACATCATATCCATAACTCAACCCGTATGCCGGCAAATCATTTCATAGCTCGGCCCATACGCCTGAAAATCATATCCTTAGCTCGGCCCGTACACCAACAAATCATATACATAGCACGACCCGTATACTGGAAAATCATATTCATAGCACGGCTCGTACGCCGGAAAATCATATCCATATCTTTATCATATTCCTAGAAAACAATATTTCATTATAAATTCTTCTCATGCCACACGAAATAGGTTTCATGCATATTTAAACATATCATCTTTTACAACAGCATTTTCCAAACATAAAACATATATAAATATATTTATTTTCCTGAAATTAGATGTTGTAATAACATACATACATTTTCATAAAATAACTAGTTTAGTTTATTCCCTTACCCGATTCCTGAAAAAGTCCCCTAAGAAAACAGTCCTGCACCCGCAGGGTTCCTCGTTCAACACCTTGAAAATGATATTCCCCAGAACTAAAGTTCAGTATTTCTACGTGTACTACGCTTTCTACAACTGTCAAGAAATCAAATATTGAGTAGAAAGCCCTACCCTAGATTTGGGATGGATTCCGAACTAGCCCCACCAACGATCTACTCCAGCAGAAATGCAGAGAACTTCCCAGAAGTGTTGTAGTCGCTTCGGATCGTCGAATCGGCGAGAATTCGGTCTGAGATCTTAGAGAGAAGGAAGGAGGGATGAAAATCCAGAGAGAGAAGGAGTTCCTCGGGAAATTTTTGCTGAAAAATTCAGTTTTAACATACTTATACACTGGCCTTCGTTGACGAGCCACATCATCTCATCGACGAGCAACGTCATCTTGTCGATGAGGTCACAAAGACAACTCGTCAACGAACTCACTCCTCGTCGATGAAATTCAGAATCATCCAAACCCACTCTCGGTATCTTCTCTTCGACGAATCACACCCTTGTCAACGAGTCAAATATACTGCGTCGTCGATGAACCCAAAGTACCACCTCATCGACGAACGCGAAGCGTTCGTCAACGAGGACCTGTTGTGCCCCCTTTTAAATTTCCTTTTTCCTCTCTCTTTATTATTATTATTTAAATACCATTATTCTTCGGGTCTTTACAACTAGTGCACAAAATAATCTCTCATATGTCTGCCTACCACTTCCTCTTTATCCTTGGGTTTATGTTCATCGTGCTACAAGGCCAAACTACATCAACTTCCATATGGCAGATCACCTAATCGTTCACCTGCTCCACTTTCTCTCATTTTCTCAGATGTTTGGGGCCCTGCATCGTTACACTCTCATGGTGGTTTTCGTTATTATGTTTTGTTTGTTGATGACTATAGTTGGTTTACTTGGATTTTTCTGTTAAAATGTAAATCTGATGTCGTTTCAACTTTTCTATTTTTCAAATGCCATGTAGAAACTCTCTTTAATACAAAATTTTTTTCATTACAATCTGATTAGGGTGGTGTATTCCAACTTCTTAATAATGTGTTAAAATATTTTGCTATTTTTCATTGCATTTCTTGTCCCCATGCTCACTCACAAAATGGTTCGATTGAACAGAAACACAAACACATTGTGGAAATAGGTCTTGCTCTTCTTGCTCATTCCTCTTTGCCTCACTCTTACTAGTCTGATGCCTTTGTTACTACTATTTTTTTTAATTAATCACCTCCCCACTCCCACCTTAAATAAAAAATCACCATTTGAAGCATTATTTCATCACAGACTTGATTACATGTTTTTAAAAACTTTTAGTTGCTAATGTTGGCCTAATCTTAGGCTATATAATCATCACAAAATGAACTTTAGATTGCTTCCATTGGATATAGCTCTTCTCATCATGGCTATTTTTTTTTTCATGTTCCTACTGCCCACATGTAGAATTCTCGGGATGTTTTGTTTGATGAAAATATTTTTCCATTTTCTACTTCTAGCTTAGGCAAATTTCAGCAATCCTCAGCTTAACCTATTTGCATCTCACGTTTCACCTCCTCCCACTTCTATGCTTCGACCCATTGGCTCTTCTTCCTCCACCTACTCATTAACTCAGCCCGGCCCATCTATCTCTCCTACTAACATTCGGCCTCTAACCTAATCTCCCACCTTTGGCTCCCAGGCCTCAATTCCATCAGTCGCACTCGACCCCTCTCTTCACTCTAGCCCATCCACTCCTATATCTAGGGCTTCTCTCGACACCATCTTGTCATCATCCTCATCGCCGATTCCTTTCCCCCCCCCCTCTCATGCAATCCCCTCCACATCGACTTATCCTATGCAAACCAGAGCCAAAGCCAACAAGTCTTGCCCTAAAATCCGAATTGATGGCACCATTTCATGGCCTCAGCCTCACACCTACCTCTATTGCTGTTCCAGAGAAGCCCACCTTTGTTGATGAAGCCTCCAAGTTTTTCCAATGGTAGCATGCAATGCTGATTAAGTTTGATGCGCTGATGTCCACCAATACCAGGTCCTTGGTTCCTCCTACCTCCAATCAGAATGTAGTTGGATGTCGATGGATTTTTAAGACAAAGCATCTGTCCAATGGTTCCATTGAGTGACGTAAAGCATGCCTAGTTGCTAAGGGTTACAGTCAGCTTGAAATTTTTGATTACACTGAAACATTTACTCCCGTCGTCAAACCTACTCTTATCAGGTTAGTTCTCTCCATTGCTATTTCATCTTGGTGGCTGATTTATCAGTTAGATGTTCAAAATGCCTTTTTACATGGTACTCTTGATGAGCATGTCTTCATGACTCAACCTCCTGGGTTTATACATCCTTAATATCCCTATTATATCTGTAAACTCAATCGAGCTCTATATGGTCTTAAAGAAGCTCCCTGTGCCTGGTATGCGCGACTTAACTCTCAAATGTTGGAATTGGGATTTTTTGTTTCAAAATTAGATGCCTCTTTATTTATTTATCATCATCATTCAGTGATTGTGTACTTCCTTGTCTATGTTGATGATATTATGATTACTGGCTCCAGTTAGAGCGTGATTTCTCACTTCATATCTGTTCTGAGCACTGATTTTCCATTGAGGATCTAGAGGACTTACATTACTTCTTGGGTATTGAATGTCATCGTAACTCTACTGGCCTTATGCTTTCTCAACAGAAATATATTTTCGATTTTCTCATAAATACGAACATGCTTAACTGCAAGCCAGTCAGCAACCCTATATCCTCACCACAAAGTTATCTGCCTTTGACTCCACTCCTATAACTGATTATACGTTATATCGTAATGTAGTGGGTAGTTTGCAATACTTACTTTTCACCAAGCCAGAACTTGCTTTCTCTATCAATCGTGTTTGTCAATACATACATTCTCCATGTTTATCTCATTGGCAGAGTGTTAAGCGCATTTTACGCTATTTAAAGCATGCCCTTCATTATGGCTTACTTCTGCAACCTTCTACCACTTCATCTCTGGCTGCCTACACCGATGCCAACTGAGCAGGGTGTCCAGATGATAGAAAGTCAACTGAAGGTTATTGTGTCTTTTATGGAAGCAACTTAGTGTCATGGAGCTCAAAGAAGCAATCTACTATAACCATATCAAGTATAGAGGCTGAGTACAAGGCTCTTGCTCATGCAACTTGTGAGTTACTATGGTTACAATCTCTCTTATCTGAATTGGGAATTTTCTTATCCATGCCTCCAACTCTTTATTGTGATAATTTGGGAGCAACTTAGCTATCTATGAATCCTGTGATGCATTCTCGCACCAAACATGTCTATGTTGACTATCATTTTGTATGTGATCGAATTCAGGCCAAAGCTCTTCAGGTTTCATTTCTTTCAAGCAAGGATTATCTAGCTGATATTTTCAAAAAACCCTTATCAACTTCTAGATTTGCCTCTCTCCGATCTAGCCTCACTATTCTTCCAGACCTATTTGGCTCGCAGGGGTATATTAACAATACTTAACTACCCAATACTCAAACACCTGCTAAAGAACAATTTTCTGTTAAAAAAATATTTTCTGTTATTCTCCTTTTCTGTTATTTTGTTACGAAAGAATATTTTTTGCTCCTTGCTCTGTGTATATAAATTGTACTGTGCAGTGGCTGTAAATCTGGGGAGAAATATACAACAATTTTTTTGATTCATTTTCAGTCTCTATTTTATTTGTTCTCTTTGTTTCTATCCTTGATAAACATCGTCCATGACTGAAATTCCAATATCATAGAAGTAATAACATAAAGCTTGGTGATTGAGAATGCAAACTCTTCAAGGGCATATAAATATCCCATGGAAGGAGATTGGATATTTTCGCATCCATAGCACTTGATGGTACACCAATTCTTCTTTTCTTTCCCTCTGTTTTCTTTCACTAAAGCTCTTTGTGTATGTGTGTGTGTGTGTGTAAAATAAGTGTAGGCCTTTTGTTGTACAACTCACATTGCATACATTGTCCTCTCAACTTGCGATTGTGAAATTACTCCCTAGGGTTGTACATGCCCACATATAGCAAATATAGAAATAGAGAATATCAAAAGGGAGAAGAAGAACATGAATTTTATATGGTTTTATAATGTGCGCACGTCCATAGATTCCTTGTGCAATTTTCACTATCGAATGAAAATTACCTTAGGATTTCAATCCTTAGATACACAATATATATATATATATATATATATATATGTAGTGACCCGAAGAATAATAGCATTTTTAAATATTAGAGGGAGAGAAAATAGAACCAGAAACAGAAGGAGGCCGTAGACTTCGTTCGTCGACGACATTGCATTTTGGAGATAATATTAAATAATCAAAATTTCAAAATTTTGCCAGATTTCATCGATGAACACAGGGGTCTCATTGACGAAGGTCTTTAGAATTTCATCGACGAACATAGGGCTTCGTCGACAAGAAAATACCGAGAGACAGTTCGAGCTGCACTGAATTTTGTCGACGAACACAGGGCTTCATCGACGAATTTTGTGAAGGGCTCGTCAACGAAGTGACGTGTCTCGTCGATGAGCCTAACCCTATAAATAGTGGAAATCCGGGCTTTTAACATAATTTTCTCGCCGCTCTTTCTCTTCTCTCTTCTCTCTCTCTTCTACGACTCTCTCTCCCTTCTCTCTTCATTTTCGGCCCCACCAGTCGCCGGATTGATGATTCGAAGCTACCACGACGCTCCTGGCGGAGTTCTCTACGCATCTACTAGAGCGAATGGTAGGGAAATCAGAGTTGGAAATCATCCCAAATTCGAGGTAAGGTCTTTTAGTCTCCTTTTGGCCTTGTGGCAGTTAGAGAAAATGTTATAGACGAAAAAATACTGATGTTTAGTTCTGAAAAATATTTGTTTCAGGGTGTTTTGTAGGAAACCCTGCGGGTATTGGGCTAGAGTATAGTAGGGGCTTATGCAGTGTATTTATTTACGAAAATTATGTATTACAATATGGTGTGGCTTGAGTATACGTATGTAATATAGGAGTATGTTTTATGAACCATAGTTTCATGATTTTAAGTATTTCAGTGCTATGAATATGTGAATTACAGTACCATGATTTTACAGATTTTATTACCATGATTATACGAATTACGGATATAATATTATGATTATGTAATTCCAGTACTATGATTTACAGAGTTTAAAGCATGTCATGTTCTCTATTACCATAACATACAGAGTATACAGACAGAGCATTTATAGAGTATATATATATATATATATAGACAATTATACAGAGGTAGCATGGAGATGTTATAGTTATAGTATTTACAGAATAGAAAGAAAGCGATATGGTAATTTTGAAAACATGATGAAAACAGTGAAAGAGTATATATGAATATGTATATAGTATCAAACTCTGTTGGACCATATAGTTTACAGAGCACGGTACCGTAGCTACATGCAGCATACAGTTTACATATTGCAACCGCCTATTCAGATAATAGGCTGTAGGTCGATCGTATAGTGCCCTTGACGTGGACAGGTCCCCATCAGATATGGGTAGAGGTGGGCAGATCAACCGAGGGAGTATAGCGATTTACCTGGTCGGCCAGCCAGTGTAGATCTCGCCTATGGACCGCACAACCTTGTCATGAGGGGTTAAATCATGACATATAGATATCCACAGAGGAAGTTTTACAGTTATCATTATGTATATTATGATTTGCAGAGACAAGGGAATTACTTATGTATGTTAGAAGTTTTTTGAATATTAACTTAAATACAGATGTGTTAAATGACATGAAATTGGTATTGAATATTATGATTTATACTGTGTTTATAGATCCAGATGTACATGATTATATGGAAACGGATTTTCATGATATGATGACTCATTTGCCACACACTAGTAATAGCATATATAGCCTTATTGAGCGTTGGCTCATCCCACTTGATTTAACATTTTTCAGGTGATTCAGGTAGGCGAGCAGATTAGGCTCGTAGGTAGAGGGGTGTTTGTTTACAGTGGAAGATTTTTGTTTACCCCAGCTAGCTGAGGGTATTTTTGAGAAAACAGTGTTATGTGTATATTTTGGGGAAAATGGCAGTACTCTGGTATTGGTTTTTGTATTGTGTATATACTTTCATATGGTTATGTCTATGAGATATGCTTCTTGCTGCTTAGGTTATTAATGTGGTATCAGAATATGTTAACTATTACAATGAAAAAAAAAATTTCATGTTAATTAAGCAGGTCGTTACAATATATATATATATATATATATATATATATATATATATATATATATATATATATAACCCTATATGAAAATCCCAAAATATCCTCTTATGATGATAAAAATTACCTTGCGCTCTAACTCAAACATACTATACAATAACGTGGGAGGTTTTGCCCCCTCACACCCCCTCCCCCAACATACCCTCACTTAACTTAGTTTAAGTAGATAAGAAGGTTTCACACATGGAGGGCTTAGGGGTCCTGAGTCCTCGATCCCATTTTAACAACCTTTAAGTGGATAACTCTTTGAATATGAGTCATAACTCAACAATCTCTACCTTGGTGAATATTCTCCCCTTCGAAGCTTTTAGACTTGTACCTCCACATGAAGTTGCAAATTATTGATTCAGTAATGAGTTACATAGAGTAAGTTCAAGCAATGCAAAAACTTCTCTCCTCAATAACAACTTTCATTAAATGTCAACTACATTTTCTTGTGTAGCCACCTTAACCAACTGAATTTCATTAGTATAAGTTAGCTCTTGTAGCTTGTGATATTTGACTACAATGTACTTTGTTTTGGTATAATAAACTTCATTCATTGCTAAGTAAATAACACTCTAACTGTCACAACACAAATGAATAGTTTGCTACTCTATGCCAAGTTTAGTTATAAGTACCTTCAATCACATGATCTCCTTTGTAGCCTTTGTCACTGTCATGTACTCTATCTTAGTGGTAGATAACACAACAATTGACTGTAAGATGGATTTTCAATAAATATGTCCACCAGCCACAGTGAACATATAACCTGTGGTGGGCCTCTTATCATCCAAATCTCTTGCATAGTCTACATCAATGAATCCTTGAACTAAAGTTGAATATTGTCTTATACCAAACTCAATGCCAAAATTTGTAGTCCCTTTCAAGTACTTGAGGAATCACTTTAAAACACTCCAATATTCCTTTCCTAGATTTTTTATAAACATACTTAACATATTAACTGCATGTGCAAGAACTGTAAGAGTATAAACTGTAACATACATTAAGCAACCCACAACATTGGCATATGGTACCCTTGACATCTCCTCCATATCCTCCTCTAATTGTGGACACTATGTTGAAGATAGCTTGAAACGATTTGCCTATGGGGTAGAAATTGACTTAGCATTACTTATGCTAAATCTCTCCAACACCTTATTTATGTAATCCTTTTGAGAGACCCAAAGCTTATGGTCTTTCCCGACTCTCCATATTTCCATCTAAAGGATATTGTTTGTAGCGCCAAGGTCCTTCGTCTCAAATTCCTTACTTGGTAAGGATTTTAAACCAATGACATCATAGATATTCTTTGCAACAATTAATATATCATCAACATATAAATAGTAAGAAGATAAATGAACCATTAGATATACTTCTTGTTGGCCTTACAAGGCTTAATATCCTATTTTGATTCTAACAAACAAGTATAACTTAACATATTTGGTTAAGTGTTGTTATTTTCAGGACTAAATGAAGAAAGTAAGGATAAAGAGTTCATGAGAGTTTGTACTTCAGAAAAGGATAATTATATCAAGCTTGAAGCATGAATTTAAGAATAAAAAGCCAAAATTCAACATGGAAAGCTCAAAGTTCAAATGAAGCTCAAATTTCAAATACTATATCTTGAAAGCTCACAAGGATCATGGAACATGAAAGCCTTATATAAATGCAAGTGATCCAAATTGAAAGCTCAGAGAAGTCTAGAAGATCAGAAGTTCAGCAAAGAAGATCAAGAGACCTTAAAGCCAAGAAAATGTCAAAATAACTTAGGTCCAAGTCTTTATAAGTACTTCTAAAGTTTATTCAAATATGAAGTTTTCATTTTGAAGCTCTTTAGGCAAAGAGACTTAGAGACCTTAGAATAAGACTTGGAGCAAATATTTCAAAGTAAAACAAATTCATATTCCAAGATTAATTGAGCAAAGAAGAGATAATTTAAAAATCTGGTTGAAATGCAAAAATGTCAGTTGACAGACGACTGTCTGTTAATGGACAGACGACTAGCTAATTTAGTAAAACTTAACTAAAGACAGAATCCTGACAGATGACTATTAAGGTTCTAATAGAGGACTTCCAGTGCCAAGTGAGAAGTCTGTCAGTGTTCTGCCAGACGACTGTCCACCCTCTATGTATATTGAAAAATTTGAAGTGTTCGTGGACAGACAGCTATCACCATATGGACAGACGACTGCCACCCTACTGAGTTGTATTATAACTACATTATTCTGGTGACAGACGACTGTCAATCAAGGTAGAGACGACTGCCACCTCTCTGCCTATGTTTTCATAGTTATAACAAATGGACAAACGACTGCTAGGACTTAACAGTCGTCTGGCTCGCGGCATTTTTCAAACTTCCAACGGATATAATTTTTGAAATTCAAATTTTTGGAAGCTTAAATAATTTTAATATTTGGAAACAACTCAAAGTATTCTTGAGGAACAAGCAAGGAGGTTTTCTACTTCTATAAATACCTCAAGATACATTAATTTTAAAAACACAAGAGAGACACCAAGAAATCAAATTCTGCAAATATACTCTCTCAAGCCTTCTGAAATTTTGAAATTCTGAAAGTTCTTCAAAGCTCACATCATTCACGAAATCAACTGAAGTCTTGCTGATCTTCTCACCAATATTGTGCTTAAATTGCTAATTCTTTCATCTATTGAAAGAACTCTACGGTGATACAATTCTGGAGTTTCAATTCTGAATTTTATATTCTGAATTTACTTTGAAGTATATTAGTTGTGCTCTAATTGTTGTACTAACCAGCTCTTTGAGGAGCAAGTTCTTTGTACACATCTATTTGATTTTTATCTTGTAGATTGATGAATCTAAGAACTGTTTGGATCATTGACTAAGTAAGGGGATATTGCTTAGAGAGGCGGACTCTAGCCTAGTTAAGGAGTGACCAAGCGAGGGTACATCATTTGGAGAGGCGGGCTCTAGCCAATTTGAAGGAGTGACCGAACGAGGGGATATCGTGTGGAGAGGCGGACTCTAGCCTACTGAAAGAGTGTGTAAAAGTATTGTTCCGCCCGGTAAAGGAACATGCTTAGTAAATCCTTTGGTGGTTTGCCAAAGGCGAGGACGTAGGCTGGGTCTAAGTTGAACCTCATAAAAATCTCCATCTCACTTTTTCTTTCCCTTACTCCTTATTTTCAGTACATATTTAAATTGTGTGGATGATTTAAATTTGAAATCATATATACTACATAAATTTGGAAATCAATCAAACTTAAAGTTCAATTTTTGATTTGGGTTGCAGAAACTGAAAAGGGAGTACGTTGGTTAAACCATTCTTTGCGGAAACCATACGGGAGTACGTTACTTGGTTAAACACTCCAAGATAAATTAACTGAAAGTTTATTTAAATTCTAAATATTTGGAAAGAGTGATTGAATTTTATATTGAACTTCATATTGAAGAATATCATTCACAACAGGGCTTAGTTCAAATTCTTACATTATTCAAAGTGTTGTACATCTCATTCTAGGTTTGGCTGCTTTTGCTTTCAAATTGTGGTTGATTGGTTTGGATAGTGTGGTTGAAGATTGAATGTTTAATTAGTTCATTGTTTAAAAGAATCTTAGTTATTGTGTAATTGATAAATTAAACAAACAAGTTAAAAAAATTGATTAAAGAATTAAAAAGGTTAAGAATTCTCCAAAGGAATTAAAAGGAAATTTTAAATTCCAATTCACCCCCCCTCTTGGGAAGCTATTCCTAATTTCACTTTTAAAGTAAACACAACAATCATACTTACAAAATGTATATTCGATACTCATCATATATGAATCAAAACTTTTGTACCACTGATTTGATGATTTCTTCATGCCATACAATGATTTTCTTAGTCTACAGACATAACTCTCATTTCTAGATTCCATGAAATCTTTCGGTTATTCCATATAATTTTTCTCTTTTAAGTTATCATGAAGAAATGTTGTTTTAACATCCAATTTCTCTAACACCATATCAAACTGAGCTACCATGCGTGGCCAATAAAACCAAAATGGAGGTATGTCAAACAACTTGAGAGAAAATACATGATCATATTCTATCCTTTCTCTATAAGAGTACCCTTTTTCCACTAGCCTATCCTTGAATTATTTAACATCTCTTTCTGAAATATCATATCTCTTGGTAAGCACCCATTTGCATCCCACTGCTTCCCTTCCTTTAGTAGATCCCTCCAACTCCCAAATCTTGTTTTTATACAAAGACTCCACCTCTTCCATCATAGATTCCATCCACTTAATTCTCTCTAAGCTAGACACTGCAACTTGGAAAGAATATGGATCTCCAGTGCTACTAGCTAGAGCAAAGGAGACCATATCCTCAAAACCATATCTCTGTGGTGCATGGGTAATGCTTTTAGGTCTGTCTATAGTTGTACTATTTTTATTTAATTGCTATTGATCATGCTGCTCAATTGAAGGCTCGTTTCGTTGCTAGTCCTAAAGTTTACTAAGCTCCACCTACACTTTTGGCTCCTTTTTGTCAACTTTACTGGCTTATCCATCTTCTTTGTACTCTAGAATTGATGTCTTTTCAAACACCACATCTCTGCTCATAAATACCTTTTTATCCCTTGGATCCCAAAACTTGAACCCTTTAGCCCCCCCCACCCCTTTTTATAGCTAATTAAAATTCACCTCTTAGATTTAGGGTTTAGTTTGAATCAAAGCTCACTTAGAATGTGAGCGCATACCGAAAAACCAAAGATCCTCTATATAAGATAGTCAACGTCTTGACTTGTCCAAACTTCCTTGACCACTTTACTATCTAGCTTTGTAGAAGGTGACCTGTTAATCATATAACAAGCTGTGTTGACTGCGTCAATCCAAAAATTCTTGAGCAATTCTTTATGTGTTCTCATACTCCTAGCTTTCTTAAGCAAGATCATGTTCATCCTTGTAGTCACCCTATTATGCCATGGAGTCCAATAAATTGTAAAATTTTTAACAATTTCCTCAGACCTGAAGAAGTTTAGAAACTCATTAGACTTGCAGTCCAGCCCATTAGTACTGATGGTTCTAACCTGAGACACTTCACTAACATTCCCATTTGTTTCTCAACTTCTTCCTTCCATTGCTTGAATTTAGAAAATACATCTGACTTTTCCTTCATGAAGTAAACCCAAATCTTCTTTGAGTAATCATCAATGAAACAAACAAAATATTGAGCTTTGTTCCTAGCGAGTACCTTTGTAGGCCCCCAAACATCACTGTGAACATAATCTAGAATGTGTCTGCTCTTTTGGAAGACAAGTTAAATTTCACTTTTCATTGTTTGCCCAAAGTAATACCTAAAAAAATCAATTGTGCACTTCTTCAACCCTTTTATTAATTTTCTATTGTGGAGTTCCATCATATCCCTTTTATTATATTTGATAAAAAAAAAAAATCTAATTTTTATCTATACTTTCTCCTAAAAAAAGAAATGGAGAACTTTAAAACAAAAAATATAGTCCACTAAGAGGCACTAATGAAAGTGAATAGTGACACCATTGGAGATCCCACTTGGAACCTTGAATCTTGAATTCTCTCAAATGCATTATCCTTGCCGGAGTTGCGTCGTATGAACGGAAAGAGTGTATGGTGGAGGCTGGGAAAATTTGAGTGGGGAATTTGGATCGAAGGAATGGACTATGGACAATGAAAGGCCAAAATTACATTGAAGACATGAGAATTAGTCCAGTGATCACAAAACTTAAGATGGAGACTGGCATGGGTTGTTTACATTTTTAGAAGAAGAATTTTTTTTTTCTTTTTTGAAAATTGGAATCGCTGGAACAAAAAAACGAAGGGGCTAAAATTCTACGTGTAGTGGATGTTGACCTGATAGGTCACATCCAGTTTTGATCATGACAAATACTCTTGGTACTGATATTTGTACTGAGGCTTGCACGCAGGTTCACCTTACGCATGTATTCAAACTGAAAGACGCATCATGATGGTGTATGGGTGAGTGCCCTGATAGATATCAGATGTAGCCATACCGGGCTGCATAACGTATTAGGTCAGAAGGAAGTTACTTGTATGGGTGGGTAATCTTCCCTATCCTCGGGAACCTTTGCTGATAAATAATTGTGTGAATGTCTGTGAATACGAGACAAACTATCCACCTGAGGGCTTACTAAGTAAGTAACTGCCCTTATGAGCATCAGTTATAGTCATACCCGGTTGCATAAGGTGTTAGAGCAGAGGGGTGTTACTTTTTTGGGCGGGTAATCACCTCAATCCTTGGGAAACTCTCGTTAATAAAATACGCTGCTTGTGTGTGAGTAGGGACATATAATGATTTCATAATTGTGGATTAATATGTAAATGATGATTATATTTTGTACACAAATCTCATGATAGCCACACACTAGTATTAATCTATTTCGTCTTACTAAGATGCGTCTCACCTGATATGATTTCTTTTTGTTTTTTTCCAGGACCTCCGCGTGATCGAGCTTAACGAGCTCGGAACTGGGTTTGTTGGCTAGCATTTTTGTGAGAGGGTACATATTTTGGATATATTTTTGGGTTTATGTTTTTAGTTTTCTAAGATTATATATGGATACTAGATGTTGGAAAATTCGTTTTAGGATGTTATATAGAACTCTGGTATATTATTGAGGATGTTTATTTATTTTTTCGCTATGTGATTGAGGTTATGGTATCAGACACAGGTGATTGGATCACATCACACCCCGAGCCCCACTTGGCAGGTTTGAGGCGTGGCAAGTACTCTGGTAATTAGAATTTGAGGACTTCCACTGTCTTTATCAGTGATTATTATAATATGAAATATTCAGGTTATTACAAGTGGTATTAGAGAAATTTAAGCGCAATTTTTTGGGTCGTCACAGTTGGTATCAAAGACATTTACGCAAAATTTTTCGGGTCGCCACAAGTATATTCCTTCTTATGATGAAGAAGTAGAAAATTGTGCAAAATTATTTAATGAATAAGTTTTGGCAAAGAAAAATAACAAACAAGTTGAAAAAGAGCTTGCTATGGTTAAATCAATGGAATCCTCAATAAAAGAAGAAAATGAATCTTTAGTCGTTAAAATCAAAGGCTTGGAAGATAAATTGTCAAAATGTAAAGGAAAGGAATCGTGTCTTTGTTCCACCTTAAAAGAGGAAAATATTTCCCTTTAAAGGGAAAATAAGAAGCTTATTGAAAATGTTGGCCTAACAAGGCTTAATCTCGTTTTGATGACAACAAATCAAGGTTACTTAACATGTCTTTGTGAATATAAGTTTCAGAAGTTAAGTGATCTTATGGTTTCAAGTGGATATACTTGAAGAATCTGAATGGAAAATCACACTTATGGCTATGAGAAATGAGAAACATGAAAGTTCAAGTCATGTGAGACATGAAACTCATTGAAGTGGTGCATAAAACCCAAAAGCCATTTTGGAAGCTTCACAACATGAAGACTTAGACACTAAGATAGGAAAATCATAAGAAAGTCTCATGTAAGTACTTCAAAACTCAATATTAATTGATTGAACCTCCTACGGTATGTCATTGGACTTAGATACTTGAATTCATTCAAGGAAAATATTTTCTCAAAGTCCAAATTGAGTTTTCAAATGGATGAATTAAGTTTGGAACCAAAAATTATTGAAAAACAAGTTTTTCTGAAATGCAGGCGACTAATGTTAGGTTATTGACTCACTCTAAAAATGAGCAGTTCGGAAGCTATCCTAAGTATAGGAGTTTGGTTGTGTAATAATTAGCCTGAGAGTCAAATCGTCTCCTCAGGGAATGCAGTTTAATTCCAAATTTTGTGTAATTCCAAAATAAAATAAGAAAAGAAAATTTTACTGAACACAATTCAGATTCAGTTCCTAAGATTTTTGATATTTTTGTGACGTAATTAAACTCAAACTAAAAATATAATTCACATAAAATAACTGAATAAAAGCTAGACTCAATACTAGGATAACAAAGAAATAAACCCTGCAATCATTCAATTGAATAAAAACCAACTACACAAAATAATAAAATTCAAATAAATAAAAATACCAGATTTAATGTTGAGATCAAGCAAAATTAAACTCTCGCAAAAATACTGAATAAAAATGCAAACTTTATTAAAAGAATATCCAAAGAAGTTGTTTGAATTCTAAAACAAGGTATTTAAGTAAGATGAAGAGAAGCTAAATTAAACAGTCTCAAACAAACTTAAAGCAACAATAATTAATTAAAAAAGAAAAAAAAATAAATTAAAACTTGCTGCTGCTAAAAAAATTAAACTTTAACAATACTTCAAGAGAAAAATAAAAATATAGCAAAGTAATAAGAGAGAGAGAGAGAGAGAGAGAGAGAGAGAGAGAGAGAGAGAGATAAACAAGAGTGTGAGGATGTGGAGATTGGAGTTGCTATGCATGGCCTCCCTTTCCGCCCCTGCCAAAAACCCTTCCAAAAGCTTCCAATCTCAATCTCACACCCCCCCCCCCCCAGGTTTTTATGCTAGTAAAGCCATCCAAAAGCAACTTCTTTTTAAAAGACATTTTAATCCCCCAAAAGAAGCACTACTCCCCAGTGCCTTCTGCCAAAGCCAAAGCCCTCTCCGTGTCTCTTGCATGGTTGGGTCAAATCAAGGGTACATGGCCTTTTTTTTTTTCATCTTAATTCGGCTCTAGCTGCTTTTCACTTTCAAGCCCAATTTTAACCATCCTACATTTTGTATCTCTCAAAACTCAAAACATGAAAGTTGTAGAGAATTTTATTGATTTCCATATCATCATGATACACCTCAATCAGAGTTTAGATGAGAAAGTTATGCCTATATTACACAAATATTGTCGAAATAGTCCATAAAAGCAGTGTAAGGTAATTTCACGTCTAATTTCGACCTTGATACAACTAGTATCTCTCAAAACTTAAAACATAAAAGTTGTAGAACTTTGTCTTAGCTTTCTATATCATTTTTATTTATCTAAATTGGACATTGTATGAGAGAGTTATGCACAGATTACGAAATAGTGTTAAAAACAACCTCTCTTTGCGTGCATGGCTCGACTTCCGAAAATTATCCTTTAAATGTCCATGAAAATCTTGGTTGCTCACGGTCTTGATTTGGACTCCGCCTCAGGCACACGACACCTCTTCATGCTCACAACTCGTGTACATTCAAATCTCGAATTTAATTTTTAGAATTTTTCTTGCAATAATAAAATATAAAAATCCATAAATTATTTGAAATAAGATTAAATATTACAAATTGGGTGCAATGCTAAAATATTGAACATACTTAGGCATTTTATTAAAAATATAATCTCGAATGTACAATTTTAAATGCCTAAATATGCAGCTTTGACGCGCAATCACACCCTCAACTAACATTTTTTTAGTTTCTAGCAAATAACGTGAAAGAAATCTAGGGTGGTACCCACAAACACTAATTCCAATAAATATTAAATGAATGCACATGCGACCCAAATTTACCTTTTCACATACACGGAAATCACCAAATTACATACAAGCTCATTTATACATAATTCACGCAACTCCGAAACAAGTCACTCGTGCAAGTTTCATCACTATATAACCATTAAGAATAGTATACTCACATAGATGCAACCAGCAATACAATTCAGAGTTAATGTAGTCATATAAATTCGAGTATAAATAGGCGAAATCTTGAGGCATATGTAATGTGTATGACTCGTTACACCTAGGATACCAGTGGACACCTATAGAACGGTCGTTTTGATTCGGCCTAATTGGTATACCCTAAAAAATACTCAAAAAGGATGGGTTCACTCGTCATATGTGAGGAGGAGTGTCATGATCAAACATCCCACATATTGCAAGGAACAACACTAAATGTACGAAGTGGACTAGTCTGAAAAGGATCCAGCCTATTTGTGAGGTGTCGAGTCCTTCACCCTAGCATCTTCTCACCTACTCGTCATATCCAACCAAGACCACCTTATATCAACTCATTCACAAACCAGGCATGAATACATCTAAGGCATTAGGTGTTTAAAGAGTCTCCATATATGGAGAACATGTGTCGTGTCTCTGACTTTTTGTTGCAGTTGTGTGGAGCAGGTAATAATCGTTCACTTCATTCATGTGCAATTCTATTTCTTTTTTGTTCTGCTCATTTTTCAATTTCTTCCCTTTTCATGGTCAATTAGGACAATTATTACACTTCTTTTGTTGTCTTCATACCACCAATGTTAATTAAGCTCAAACAGTAGTCCATGAACTAATTCTATTTCTAGGGGGTGCTCAGCCTTCACATCTTGAGTAGGCTACAAGAGATAGGTTTCTATCTCCCCACTAGATGTCACCTCTAGGCTAGCAAGTCAAAAACCGAGACTAGTGTACAAAGAGTATCTAGAAAATAAAAATGGAAAGTTGAGTTTCATGAACTCTAAGCTGACGTCAAAAACTCAAAAGAACGATAAATGGCTCAAAAGTACCTCGCAAGGTGTCAAAGTCACCACAGACGCTCTCTCAGTGCTCACAAGGAACCTTAAGTGCTACAAGTCACATGAACATGTATTTTCAACCTCATGAGATACCATATAAATACAAGAGTTTATATAACCAGATTAACACGAATGAACTATTTGTCAACATACATAGAGTTACAATTCCTAGATTATCCATATAAAGAGAAAATACACATAAATAACCCACTATACAGCTTATGTGTGTAACTCCTAGGTTATATGCAAGTACGTAAAGGGTATAAGTCAGTGTTAATCATGGCCTAATCATCCATAATTTTTTTTTTGTTCAATGTATTTTCTCACCCCTCCCCCAATTAAAGTGAAACATTGTCCTTAATGTGAAGCATATGAGAGACAAAAGAGATGAATAATGAGGGAAGTAGAGTGTACCTGGGTGGAGAAGTTAGAGAAAAGAAAAACTAAAATTAAGGAAAAACGTACTAGAATGAACTAAAAATAAAATAAGGTAAAACAAAACGAAAAGAAGGAAAAAGAAAAAAAAAACATCACAGTCTGTCTGGCGGAGGTTTTGGAGGAATTTCATTTGGCAGGTGTAGGTCTATAAATTGAACTAGCGAGTCTCCAAATTTGAGTCGCCACAATGAATTAGTCTTGCTACCTGTATAAAAGTTAGTCTCAAATAAATCAATACGTTCTAAGGTACCAAACAAAATTTGTGCAGATTGCCTTCCTTGTTTTAACAAGAAAGGATCTTTATTCAATAATTTTCCAAGAAATTCATTTCTTTAAGAATCGATCTTTGAGTCAAAGTTATCAGAGCAGTTACCTTTGGTTCTTTATAAGTATCAATATTAACTAATTCCTTGAAATTTAAACTCTCACCATTCTGCTCAACTTCCTTATCAGGTGTACCAATCACCTTACCACTGCAGGGATTTGCTTCAGCATTACACTCCTTGACATTTACTCTAGTAGGGAGTGACGGTTCCATGGCTGCCAATCTCTGAGGATAAGGTACCATAGGTTGGTATCTCTTATTAGTCTCAGCCTCCTCATTAACTGACTTTTTCACTTCTACGTTCGCTTCCTCTGATTTTTCTTTGACTCCATCTGTCTTAATTGTAACTTCAAATGCTGGGACAATTGTTTTTATGAATTTATTTTTTTGAGATTGTATTTTATTTTTATAAGAACTTGCTGAATATTATCTCATGCTCAATATTAAATCTTGTTGAATATTTGAGTTTGAGCTAAATATTTGAAAATCTGTTGAAAAGAGAAATCTTGTTAAACATAGTGAACTTGTTGAAAATATTTTGTTTGAGATCAAGTATATATCATTTGTATGAACAAAGCATTGATTTGAACATTCAGAAAAGTTTACAACTTTGAATTTGAAAATAAATAATATGAGGATTAACTTGTTTGTCAACATATTTTTTTAATAAAGTATATGTGCTGAAGTTAAACAAGTATTTTACAAAATCTGTTTTGAAAGAAAATACATGTGCTGAAAGTTAGATCTTAATATTGATTTTTATTAAGGCATAAATTGAATCACTAAATTTATTCTTGAGAACATTGTTGTGAATCTTCTTGAATCAAGCTGAAAGTTATAATACAGACAAGTGCTCAACTAAATGTGTTATCTCACATTGTAAATTTAGTTTGTGTATCCATATTTATATCTAAAGGCTTGTAATTAACATAGTTCTGATTGCTGTATATACATTGGAAATCTTACATTGTAAATTTAGTTTGTGTATCCATATTCATATCTAAAGGCTTGTAATTAACATAGTTCTAATTGTTGTATATATATATATATATATATTGGAAGGTTGAATAGTGTTGTGATATGTGGATCGTATAATGAAGATGCACAGCGGAATAAACAACAAGAAATAAATAACACACACAACTAGAACAAGATCAACACAAAGATTTATGTGGTTCGGCAAAGGCTACATCCACGGAAGAAATGGCACACAAATTTCACTAAGGAAATCAATTTGTACACAACACACTTCAATAATGATCACTCTCACTCTCAAAATATGCCCAGATGACATATATAGAGTTTCCTCGGAGGTTTCCCCCCATTTTCCCAACCACCCAACGTTCAAAAATTCAAAATTTCATAAAACTATCGCAGCCCAGACGCCTCTCATCGACGAACACAGAGCCTCGTAGACGAGACCAAGAAGACCCTTCGTCGAAGAATACAGGGCTCTCATCAACGATGCCAGAAGTCTAAAAATTTCTTACTCTCAATAATTGTTCGCTGACGAGCTTCAGAACCTTTGTAGACGAACCTCTATTGTTCCCTCATCGACGAGCATAGGCTCCTCGTATACGAGTCCTGCTATGCTGCCCCCTTCATGTTTTTCTCCTACCTTCTTTGCTTATCAAAACAGAAGTATAAGAGCCATAAATAACAATCTCCACCTTGGTGATTATACACCCCTTAGGAGAATCTCAAAAACATGATTTGCTTTACTTTGAACTTGAAAATTCTTGGTTGGGTATGTCTCCCTTCTTACACTTGAAGACATTGAGTAACTCCAAGCAATGCTTGAACTTCTCTAAAGTAACTATTTGATCAAAATATCTTCTGCATTATTAGATGTATGAACTTTCTCCAACATAAGTTCACCTGAAGCAATCAATTCTCGTACTCTGTGGAACCTCACATCAATGTGCTTGGTCCTAGCATGGTATACCTGATTCTTCGCTAAGTAAATAGCACTTTGACTATCACAATGCAGTACCACACCATCTTACTGTAACCCCAGCTCGCTAACTAAACTTGTAAGTCATAAGGCTTCCTTTGCAGCTTCAGACACTGCCATATATTTCGCCTCAGTTGTGGACAATGCAACCAGAGACTGTACCATGGATTTCCAACATATCGGTCCTCCTACAAGGGTAAACATATATCCCGTTGTAGTCCTTCTGTCATCCATATCCCCAACATAATCTGCATCAACAAATCCTATAACTGAAGGACAACCTTGTTGCTTGCCAAACATGATGCCATATCCTGATGTACACCACAAGTATCTAAGTATCCATTTGACGACTTCCCAATGTTGCCTTCCTGGATTAGAGAGGAACTTGCTCACCACGCTCACTGCATGAGCTAAATCTGGCCTCGTACATACCATGGCATACATTAAACTCCCCATAGCACTAGCATAGGGGACCTTTGACATATCCTAGATTTTTTCATCCGAATTTGGGCTATATACAGTAGACAACTTAAAATGATTCACTAGACATGTACGTACCAGTCTTGCATCAGCCATGTTAAACCTCTCCAACACCTTCTGAACATAACCACCCTGAAATAACCATAATCTCCCTACAATATTGTCACGACGAATCTCCATACCAAGTATTTTTTTGGCTAAACCAAGATCCTTTATGTCAAATTTCTTATGTAATAGGTCCTTTAACTGATTCACCTCAGTTAAATCCTTTGTAGCTATCAACACGTCATCGACGTACAATAACAAGAAAATAAGAGAACCATCCTCAAGTTTATTCACATAAACGTAGCAATATTACTCACACCATTGGTAGCCAATCTTTTTCATGTACGAATCAAATCGTTTATACTATTGCCTTGGAGACTGTTTCAGCCCATAAAGAGATTTCTTCAACCAGAAACAAAATTTTATTTTCTTGGTTCAATGAATCCCTCCGGCTGTATCATGTAGATTTGTTCCTCCAAGTCATCGTGAAGAAATGTTGCCTTCACATCCATTTGTTCCAAATGAAGATCTTAATAAGCTACCAACTCCAACACAACTCTGATAGAAGTATGTCAGACTGCTAGAGAAAAGATCTCATCATAATCTATCCCCTTATGTTATGAGTATCCTTTTGCCACCAACAGTGCCTTGAATTTCTCTCCTTCCTTTTCTAAAATTGCCTCCTTCTTCCTGTACACCCATTTGCAACCTATCGGTCTTTTCCCATCTGAAAGCTCCACCAACTCCCAAGTTTTGTTTTTCTACAGTGATTCCATTTCCTTAATCATTGCTCCCATCTACCTATCTTTCTCTTGGCCATGCACTGCCTCTTGAAAAGAAGTTGGATCATTGTAACATGTAAGGAAAGCATAAGATACTAACTCATCAAAATCATACCTTGGTGGAGGCTTGATAGTGCGTCCGGATCTCCGTATAAGAATATCATCGACTTGCCAGTTTCCCGAGCTTGAGCTCCCTACAACCACAGGACCATGATTTTCGTTGCCTTAAGCTTCCAACTCCACCTACACAACATGTTCAAAACTGCCCCAGCTTTCTAGCTCCTATTTTTGTTCATCAAAATCTTGAGTACGCTTCATCATTGCCTTCTCATCAAAGAGTATATCTCTATTGATCACCACCTTGTTTGCCACTGGACCCTACAGCTTATACCCCTTCACATCCTCTGGATATCCCAAGAAGATGCAACAACTATACTTTGGGTCAAGCTTAGACCTCTCCTCACTAGACACGTGGACATAGGCTAGACACCCAAATAACTTCAATTTGGAGTAGTCTACTGCATTTTCCATCCAAACCTCTTCCACCACTTTACCCGCTAGTGATACCCTTGGTAATTAGTTAACTAAAAAACAAGTCATACTAACTACCTCGACCTAGAAATTCTTTGGTAGCCCTGCATTCAATATGAGACACCAAGCCCTATCAGCAAGAGTCCGGTTCATCCGTTCTGCCACACCATTTTGCTGAGGTGTCCGATGAACTATTAAATATCTTTTGATGCCCTGCTCCACACAAAACTCCATAAACCAAGAATTAGCATACTCTGTCACATTATCCGACATTAAGTATTTGATTCTCCTCCCTGTCAGGTTTTCCACTTCAGCCTTCCAAATCTTAAACTTAGCAAACGCACTATATTTGTGATGTATGAAGTAAACCCAAACCTTCCTTGAGTAATCATCAATGAAACTCATATAGTACACATGTCCACCCTTTGATGCAACTCTAACTAGACCCCAAACATCTGAATGTACATAGTCAAGAATTCCTTTTGTCTTGTGAGTAGCTGATATGAATTTTGCCCTGTTCTGTTATTCAAGAACACAAAATCCGCAGAATTCCAACTGACATGATTTTAAACCTTTCAACAACTTTCTCTTGTATAGTTCTTTCATGCCATGTTCTCCCATATGCCTAAGATGCATGTCGCGACGTCCCGGGAGCGCGTGTGCCCCGAGTGGAAAAACATGGATATCGGAGTCGCCACTAACCTTTAATGCAGTTAGAACACATGATTACTACCCCGTTAGGGGTAGAATCGGTCTACATTACCAGAGTTGGGGCTGGGAGTTCGGTTACGTGAGGGGAAGGTACGAGCACCCCCTACGCGCCCGTTCTTACGAACGGTACCTAATTAATTTGAAATTATCCCTAAGTTAATCTAATAATTCTTTAAATTACTCCCTTTTATGAATTTATAAATACATGTAAAATAAATAAATAAATAAATATATACATATATATATATATATATATTCCCTCAGAGCTTAGGGTACGTGATGCCCGAAGGCCCATACCCCTGCAATAAAATCATAGGGATAATGAGTAAGAAAATACACTCTCAAAATTTTGAAATAGTATATAAAATTTTTATAAGAAAATACTAGTATGGGAGGTTTTAATATATATTAATAAGATAATAAACTAAGAAACTAAATTACCATAATACATGTAATAATAATAGGGATACATATATGCTATATATACTATATAATAATAAATTGCTTATAACACCTAATAACTTACCCTAATATTAAACCAACCTAATAGATAGTAATAATACACGCATCATAATAATAATAATAATAATAATAATAATAATAATGTAACTCATATCATAATAATACTAAACTTAGAATAATAATAATAATGATACTATATCATACGTAATAATAATAACAATAATACTAATAATGACAATAATATACTACCATATAATAAGATATTAACATCCTATAGATACAATAATAACAACCTGGAAATAATCAAAACCCTAAAGTTAATATTCAATATATACACATATGGAAACAATAAAAAAATAATAATAATATGGAAACAATTTGAACCCTAAAATAAATATACGATATATGCAATAATAGTTATGGAAATAATTGAAGTCTTACCATTAATATACAATAACAATATGAGAGACCAATCAAACCCTAAAAAAAATTCAACATGCAATAAAATGGAAATAAATCAACAATCCTAAAAAATATGTACTAATAATTTGGAAACATAACAAACCCTAAAGTTAAAATGTGATAATAATATGGAAACTCTCATAACCCTAAAATTAATAAACAATCTATATAGAGGCAGTCAAACCCTAAAAATATCAATAACATGCTAATTATAATAATGATGATGATAATAATAATATTTTAACAATAATAAACAATATGCTTGTATTTCTACATAAACAATGCACTTAATACTACCAATAATGTACAAATAATATAACATTTATATTAACACAATTCATCTAATAGTAATACTTAATAAATTAACAACGATATAACCGATAATAGTGACATACTAATTATATAATAATCTTACCAATAATGCTATATAAACAATATAGTAATAGTACTAAGATAATTAATATAATAATAATGCTAATGATAATGAACCAACTACATAATAATATGACTAATAATGATATATAAATCATATAATACTAATAATAACAATACACCTATAATATGATGACAATATTATAAATATTATACAAATCATATAATAATATTATTAATGGTAATATACAAATAATATAACAACACAAATATAAACATAAGTATATATAGAAAAACCTAAAATAAGTATTTCAAACGTAAAACCCTACAATAACAAGATTATACAATAAACACAAAACATAAAACCAAAAGCATTAAAAACCTAAAATGGATATTTCAATCATAAAACCCTACAATAACAATTCTAATAAGTATAGCAATATGCAGATCGAATATTAAAACCAATCCTTTAATAACAATTTTCATATACACAATAATGATAAAATAAAGAAAAATTAGAACTTTAAAACATAAAGTGTGTGTGTGCATGTGAGAGTATGTGTGTGTGCGTGTACAGGAAAACTTACAGTGGGGGGCGCTGTAGAACTAAGAGGATGCCGGAGACGGCGATGGTTGCTGGAGGCACGTGGGAAAGCGGCGGCAACTATGAGTGGCCGGAGCAAGAGAGAACAAGGTTGCAGCGGCAGAGGGGCGACTGAACGTGTGCGTCGGAGCTTGGTGTCACCGGAGTGTAGCAGTCTCCCGCAGGCTTCTCAGGCTCGTGGCGGCAGCAACAGGAGATTAAAGTTTCTGGAGCGGTCGCAGCACTGTCGGAGGACAGCTGTGAGCAGCGACGGGTGCGGATTTTCTGCACTGGCCTGATGTGGGGAACTCGGACCAGTGGTGCTCGCCGGAGGGGGGGGGCTGGTCGTTGCGTTGCTGGAACAGGCCGGAGCAGAGGAAGGTTGTGCTCTGCTCACGGCCGTGCTAGCGTGGCTGGACAGTGCTCGGGCTGCAAAGGGAGCCGCTCCGATAGCCGCTGGCAGGCTGGGTGGCCTCGGGCTCGGGTGAATCTTGATGATTGCAGCAGGTGTTGTCGGTGATGGGGTCGTGGCCGTGAACAGCGAGGACGCCGGGGCTGGTATGCTGCTGGTGCTCGTTGTGGCTGGAGAACAGGGAAGGACGACTGCTGCTTTGCGAGTGGTACTATGGGTATGGATGCGGGGCAATGACGAGAGATTAAAGAGACAGAGAGGATGGAAGAAGAAGAAGAAGAAGAAGAAGAAGGCAAGAAACAGTTTTTTTTTTCGTTTGGCTATGCTCTGCGCCCGTGTCCCCCTGTACGTCTCCCCCCCTTTGCTTTATAATAATAAAAAAAATGAAAACCCTAATACAACCTTCCTTCTTTGATTTTCTTTTTCTTTTTATTTTTATTTTTTATTCTTATGGTAATAATGAAAAAGGAAATAATAATAATAATAATTATCATAATAATATAAGTATCCATAATAATAATAAAAATAATACTACTATTAATAGTAAATAATAATAAATAATTATAGTAAAAATAAAAATAATAAAGATAAAATAATTATAATGATAATAATAAATAATCAATAGTGATAATAATAAATTACTTATAATAATGTAGGAAAATAAATAATACTAATAATACTAATAAATAATAAACAAATAACAGTAATAATAATAATAATAATAATAATAATAATAATAATAATAAAAAACAAATAACAGTAATGATAATAATAATAATAATAATAATAATAATAATAATAATAATAATAATATATCACAAATAATAAAATAAATAAAAAAATAATAATTATAGTAAAGTAAAAAGAAAATAAAGATAGTGAAAGTACTAGTAATAATAATAAAAATGAAAAATAATAATAATAATGATAATAAAAATACAAGCAAAATAATAGTAAAGTACTAATAATATAGGAAAATAATAATAATATAATAATAATAATAATAATAAAAATAATAAGAGGGGACCCCTTGTTCTATTTGATTAGGGCAAAAATAGGGTGTCTACAGCTGCCCCTCTTTGTAGGCTTAGTTGCTTCAATGTAACGATAAGAACTCTCCTACGTTTTTGTAGCAACAAGCCTGCAAAGATAAAAGACACCTATTTGAGCCAAGCCATTCAACTCTCTATGACTTTTCAGGTTAATCAAGAGTTGTTTATTTCTGCCAACCAGAGACGATCCGCACTGTATGTAAGAATCCAGGTTGAGGTACACATGGATGGCTTGCTTGAGTATAGGATCTCGAGGACTTCTCAAATGTAGGATTATAAGAGTCTGCTGATTGCTCGAGTGTAGGATCTCGAGGACTTTCTCAGATGTGCGATTCTGAGAGTTTTCTGATTGATCGAGTGTAGGATCTCGAGGCCTTCTTAGATGTAGGATTCTAAGAGTCTGTTGATTGCTCGAGTGTAGGATCTCGAGGACTTCTCAGATGTAGGATTCTGAGAAATTGCTCGAGTGTAGGATCTCGAGGACTTTCTCAGATGTAGGATTTTGAAAAATTGCTCGAGTGTAGGATCTCGAGGACTTCTCAGATGTAGGATTCCGAGAGTCTCCTAATTGCTCGAGTGTAGGATCTCGAGGACGTCTCAGATGTAGGATTCTGAGAGTTTGTTGAATGCTCAAGTGTAGGATCTCGAGGACTTCTCAGATGTAGGATTCTGAGAGTTTTCTGATTGCTCGAGTGTAGGATCTTGAGGACTTTCTCAGATGTAGGATTCTGAGAGTTTTTTGATTGCTCGAGTGTAGGATCTCGAAGCTTTCTTAGATGTAGGATTCTAAGAGTCTATTAATTGCTCGAGTGTAGGATCTCGAGGACTTCTCAGATGTAGGATTCGGAGAGTCTCCTGATTACTCGAGTGTAGGATCTCGAGGACTTCTCAGATGTAGGATTCTGAGAGTTTGTTGATTGCTTGAGTGTAGGATCTCGAGGACTTCTCAGATGTAGGATTCTGACAGTTTGTTGATTGCTCGAGTGTAGGATCTCGAGGACTTCTCAGATGTAGGATTCTGAGAGTTTGTTGATTGCTCGAGTGTAGGATCTCGAGGACTTCTCACATGTAGGATTCTGAGAGTCTCCTAATTGCTCGAGTGTAGGATCTCGAGGACTTCTCAGATGTAGGATTCTGAGAGTTTTCTGATTGCTCGAGTGTAGGATCTCGAGGGCTACTCAGATGTAGGATTCTGAGAGTTCAATTACTATTCGATGGGAATTATGGACCAATGGTTAATGATGACTCGGGTGTAGAATCCCGGTTAGCAAGATGAATGTTCGACTTGATGATGAATACTTGGGTATGGGATACCGAGAGTTAGATGAATTGTCAATTTGATGATGAAAGCTCAGGTATACGATATTGAGAGCCAGATGAAATTTGAATTTATGATAAATGCTCGGGTATAGGATCCCGAAAGCCAGATGAATTTTTGAATTGATGATGAATACTCGGGTATAGGATCCCAAGAGTCATGCGACCTAATTTGGTCCTGAAGGCAGATGCCCCAGCTTCAAAATGAATGCTAAAATTTGGACTAGGGTCGATTGCCCCAGTTTGGAAGTGAAAGACTTGAATAAGACCTGGGCCAGTTGCCTCAGTCTCAGGGTAGATGGATCGATTGGTACCTGGGCCAGTTGCCCCAACCCCTTTTTTCTTTTTCTTTTTTTTTTCTTCTTTTTTTTTTTAGATGAAATATGGATTGCTTATACAAGGATGACAGGACAGGTGTGAATGAATGATATTATATGGGGATACATGCATGCAAGGTATTTGATATGACACTGGAACATGAGGATATGCAAGCATGTTGCATGATATAATATGTATGCATTTTTCTGTGTAATGCATGAAATGCATGACGATGCATGAACTTTCTTTTTCCAATATGCCTATAATCAATCGATCAATCTCCAATCTTGACTATGTTGCCTCTGACCTGGTTTCCTCGAAACTTGCCCCAGATGAATGGATTCATAACTGAACTTAGCCCAATTTTCTTAATGGAGGTCGTTAACTTGGCTCAAATGAAACTCCATCCCAGAATCTAACCAGTTGAATGGATTTATAATAGCTTTTGGCCCTGTTTTCCTATTCATCCAACCTGATAAGAAGGTGCTTGAATAAGTCCCATGAAACTCAATTCGAAACTTGCCCCAGATGAGTTTATCTGCCACTGATCTTGACCTGGTTGTCAGATCCTTCTTGAATAAGCAGATCTCTAAAACCTGACATGACATTTGCCCCAGTTAAATTGACTGATTCTATGTGCATTATATTTCCTCAATGGGGACCTCTTCTATAAGAAGCACACCAGTGGTTCCGAAACTCTTTGACTATCCACCCCTTTGTTTTTTTTTTAATGAGGAATGATTATGCAATTATGACATCAACTTGTGAAATCAAAAGGTCAACCACCCAAAAATAGATGTTTTACCATGTTCCAATGCTATTACAAGAAATATTCATACCAGTATTCAAAAGCCATATGATATTGATGTTAATTTACCAAACTGAATGACTGATCTTTTCTTTGACTATCCCAGCTTTGTTGATGGCCACCTCTCTTCTTTTGTTTCATCCTGCTGTGAAACCATTAGAAATTTCACATGTTGCCTTTAGTTTAGTCAAGTTCAACTCATGTTTTGATCTCAAGATGGTCTTTAAGACTCGGGACGAAACGTAAGCTGAGGGATACAGGTTTTCAGAATAAAAGGGAAACTAAGGCTCAATAATACCACCCCACATAATGTTTTACACCCCCAGTTTGAGTTGAGACATTTTGCAAGATGTTGACCGAACTTGTTATTTAAACAAGCTGCCTACGTACCTTTTCAGGATCAGGTCATTACGTAGTTCAGACTCGTCATTGAGTCTGACAAATCATTTGAGACAACAATGTATACCAATCTGGTCAGGACTTCATTTGGATCGTAATGTAGGCTGGGGGGTTATAGGTTAAAGAAGAAAAAGGTTAAATAAGGCTCAAAATTGTCAATTTCATCAAGGGTAATTTGGTCAAAGATCACATATGTAATATGTCCCTTATTTCTTTCTCTCCTTTTTTCTTCTTCTTTCTCTTCCTTACACATTCTTTTTACTGCACTTTTGCTCTTCCTTTTGTGAAGGACTTTTTTAGCATTTTATTTGGACATCCTTTGGGACTGATTTCTTTTAAACTGCCCCAGTGTGGGGTGTGATCCTTTGATAGGTTAATCAATAAATGAATTTTTCAGGCTCAAAAGGGCTTGCAAGAGATTTCTTCTTTGAGTTTCTTTTGGGTAGCAGAAAAATGGCCTGCCATCATTTCGATAGCCCATTGTTGTCTCATATGACTTGCCAAACGTTAGGAGACCCAACCCAGGTTAACTTTTTGGTGAACTGACTTTTAAGAAAAGACTAGTTTAACATTTAGGCTCAACTTGGTTAACAATTGGTAAATCAATATTTGGTTCTTTTTAGGGATAACTTGTCAGCCAAAGATGACCATTTATCATTTGATCAAAACATGAATAGTGAATTGACTTGAAATTCTTGACACAACACATATATTTTACTGAATTCCGTCAAAATTCTTTATTTCATCATAACATCTGTCTTCATAGGGTGAGGAAAATTATTTTATCTTCTTCTGATTCCACCTCCCGTGTTTGGTTTTCAAAATTAACATCCCTTTTTGGCTTATGAATATTGGTATTATTATTTTCCTTATCTTTACACGAAGCATCAGCAAACAAATTTTTGGTCAACTGAACTCAGGACACAAGTGATATGAGAAAATGCATAATTCAATTTATTGATGAAAGGGAAATTGTCTGAGACAATAGTGTCGGCAGACTGCCAGAAAATAGAGAATTAAAATGACATCATCACATGAAACAAGCTAGATAATCAAAAACTTGCCCCTTGTGTACTTCTGCTCCCTTTGGGCTCCTTACGAGAACTCTAGGATCCATAACTTGACATATTCTTTTGCCTGACCTAGGCTCCCAGTCCTTCGTACAACATCTTAACCATTTCTTTCCCCGTGATTGGGTAAGGGATCACTCTGAACTCCTGGCTGCTTATCATCGAAGACCAACCAACCGGCGTCCCTCAACGACTGTACCTTGTGTTTAAATGTCCAACAGCGGTCAATGGTGTGAACTGGAGAATTGGAGTGATACGCGCACTTAGCATCTGGGTCATACCATTGTGGTAGGGGGTGTCATACGGCTACTCCAGGGATTGTTGAAATGAGCCTTCTTTCGAGCAATTGGGGGAGAAATTCCGAATAGGACATAGGAATTGGTTCCACCCTATTAGGACCATATCTCTGTGTTTGAACATTTTTCTGTGTGAGCGTAGGCCCATAGGGAATAAACTGAGACCCTGTGCCTGTATGCGCTATCTGGTTAATAATATTTCTTCTAAACCCTTGATTATGACCTCTTTGGTATTGTTGCCCTTGAATCATATAAGTTTCATCATCCTTCTTCCTATTTGTCTATTTCTTGTCCGAACTGATTTCTTCGCCACTACTTCTGGCCTTTCCAACTTTGATGGCTGTTTCGATTCTCTCTCCGGTAGAAACAATATCCATGAAGTCATGGGGGGTTGCCCCTAAGAGATGCCCAAAATAAGGATCTTTCAATGTATTCACGAATAGGGAGATAGCCTCCCTATCTTCCAATGGAGGGCTCACTTGGATGGACATGTCCCTCCATCTATATGCATATTCTATGAATGTTTCATTAGGTTTCATTTGCATGCTTTGCAAGGTCATACGATCAGGTGCCATCTCTATCACATGGCGGTACTGAGCTATAAATGAATTTGCCAAATCTTTCCAAGTACGGATTCGAGCTCGATCCTGCTGAATGTACCATCTGATAGCCGCTTCAGTCAGGCTATCTTGAAAGCAATGCATCATCAACCTTTCATCATCAGTATGTGCAGCCATTTTTTGGCAATACAGGCGCAGGTGGGTCCGAGGACAGTGGGTCCCATTGAATTTTTCAAAATTCGGCAACTTGAATTTTGGCGGCAGAGTGACCTTTGGCACTAGGCAAAGGTCATTAAGGTCAACGGAGTCAAATGTATTATACCCTTCAATTGCTTTCAAGCGCTCCTCCAATACGTCACAACGACGCTCAGACTCAGATCTATTTATCCTCATATCAGGAGTTGCTAAGGGGGAAGTCCCTGCCACTGGAAACCCCTGTGCTGTCACAGTTGGGATAAATGGAGGCATATTTGGCATTGGATCCCCCATGACGCCCGGTGGTGGAGCTGATGTTTGTTCATGATTTAGGGTGAACCCTGGAGGATGAGTAGGGTCTATATCTATTTCAGAATCATTTTGTACCGCTTTTCCTTTGTTCATCAACAATTCCATAATTTTGCTCATTTTTTCAATCAATTCTTCCTGTCCTTGTTCTATGCCCAGGACCCTGTTTTCTAGCTGTTCACTCATTTCTCTTGCCTTTCTTCGGGTATTGTACTGATGTGTAGTGATCTCAATTATTGCTTTTTTCTACTCAAATGACTTCTTTTCCTTGAGAGAGCTGTGGACCAAAACTTCCTTTTTAGAACTGAATGTATGATTATGTAAGGCATGAATGTGTGAGTATTTAATGCATAACCATGGGATGCAATAAATGTTTGTGCATGGATGTAAATAGTGCAATTACACATACAAATAGAGATATGACCATGCATGTGACCTATCGTGCATGATTATGTGTGAAATTATGCATGAATGCATGGATGCAATGTAACCTAACTAACTACTTTGTCAGCATTCTAGGAAAAGTCCCACTAATGAGAGATTTCAAGATTAAGACAATCATTGATGGGCCACAATTTCAATTCAATTCTTCCCTCAATCATTCTTTTCCTTGATGACAGTCCATGTACCTTAGATTCTATGAAGGGTCAAATTATGATCTGAGGTTGGGGTTGACCCAGGTTAGTCAACTCACTGGATTTGTTCAATATGGGCTTGTGGACTTTAGTGTACACTTGGGCCGCAAGTATATTAAAATATGGGCTTCAATATATTTCATGATGGGATCAGACCCTAATTTTAAAAGGACTTGAGCTTGGATTTGCTTAGAAAAATGTTGGCCCATATTTTTAGACAATAGGGCCGAAGCCCACTTTTGAAATCTGGGTTTTACCCTTTTTGAAAATCAGGCCTGGGCTACGTTTTTACTTAGCAAAATGTCGGGCCTAGGTTGGTTTTTTTTTTCTTAAAAAAAATTGGGTTCGAGTTATTTGAAAAGGGTTAGGCCGACCCATATTTTAAAATGCTTAGGCCAAGTGCTTCATTTTTTAAAGGATGAGCCATGATCTCATTATTGGGCTTTTCCAGAATACTGGCTAAGTAGTATGTATGTTTAAAATGGATGTCAAATGTATAATATAATACAAAGTATCTCTTAACCTATACACAACACACTATACATGGAGAAGGATGTGGCTCCTGTCCCAACTTAGGGTAGGTACGTATATATAGGGTTCTTCATGGCTCTATCCTAGTTAGGAAAGACTATAGACAAGTATGTGTGGGTAGGCTCTAATCCCTATATAAAACAGGTTCCTAATCTAACCTCCATCCTCACCCAAAAGGGGTTTGGACAAAGTTTAAACTGAGTGGAGTGGTTCGCAGGTCCCCACAAGCCCTGCCACGTGGGGACAAACGCTATTACACTCCTATCTAATCCTAGTAAGGAAAACTCGGGTATAGAGCGTGAAAGTGTGTGCATTTAAATTTAACCTAATCCTACTATCCCCACATTTATTCACATGCTATAAACGATATGGAAACAAGATATCTACCATTAATACATATATTCAAAAGATAAGGAAACACAATATATGCAATTAATATGTTTATTCAAAAAAATTTGGAAACAAAAAATAAGGAAACAAAATATTTACGATTAGTATACAAAATGTCTATAATAAATAAGCTTATTCAAAATATCTACAATTAATATTCAAAAAAAAATTAGGAAACAAAATATTCTTAATTAATTAAGATTATTTACAAATTATGGAAGTAAAATATTTACAATTAATCAAGGTTATTTATGAATTACTATATTTACAAAATAAGGAGTAATTAAAAGATTTATTAAATTTAAACTTGGGATAATTTTCAATTAATTAATGGCTCGACTCTCTAAGTCCCCAGCGGAGTCGCCAAGCTGTCGCGACGTCCCGGGAGCGCGTGTTCCCCGGGTGGCAAAATTAAAAATTATTTTAATATTTTCATGGAAAAACATGGATATCGGAGTCGCCACAACCTTTTAGTGCGGTTAGAACACATGATTACTACCCCGTTAGGGGTAGAATCGGTCTACATTACCAGAGTTGGGGCCGGGAGTTCGATTACGCGAGGGGAAGGTACGAGGACCCCCTACGCGCCCGTTCTTACGAACGGTACCTAATTAATTTGAAATTATCCCTAAGTTAATCTAATAATTCTTTAAATTACTCCCTTTTATGAATTTATAAATACATGTAAAATAAATAAATAAATAAATATATACATATATATATATATATATATATATATTCCCTCAGAGCTTAGGGTACGTGATGCCCGAAGGCCCATACCCCCGCAATAAAATCATAGGGATAATGAGTAAGAAAATACACTCCCAAAATTTTGAAATAGTATATAAAATTTTTATAAGAAAATACTAGTATGGGAGGTTTTAATATATATTAATAAGATAATAAACTAAGAAACTAAATTACCATAATACATGTAATAATAATAGGGATACATATATGCTATATATACTATATAATAATAAATTGCTTATAACACCTAATAACTTACCCTAATAATAAACCAACCTAATAGATAGTAATAATACACGCATCATAATAATAATAATAATAATAATAATAATAATAATAATAATAATAATAATAATAATAATAATGTAACTCATATCATAATAATACTAAACTTAGAATAATAATAATAATGATACTATATCATACGTAATAATAATAACAATAATACTAATAATGACAATAATATACTACCATATAATAAGATATTAACATCCTATAGATACAATAATAACAACCTGGAAATAATCAAAACCCGAAAGTTAATATTCAATATATACACATATGGAAACAATTAAAAAAATAATAATAATATGGAAACAATTTGAACCCTAAAATAAATATACGATATATGCAATAATAGTTATGGAAATAATTGAAGTCTTACCATTAATATACAATAACAATATGAGAGACCAATCAAACCCTAAAAAAAATTCAACATGCAATAAAATGGAAATAAATCAACAATCCTAAAAAATATGTACTAATAATTTGGAAACATAACAAACCCTAAAGTTAAAATGTGATAATAATATGGAAACTCTCATAACCCTAAAATTAATAAACAATCTATATAGAGGCAGTCAAACCCTAAAAATATCAATAACATGCTAATTATAATAATGATGATGATAATAATAATATTTTAACAATAATAAACAATATGCTTGTATTTCTACATAAACAATGCACTTAATACTACCAATAATGTACAAATAATATAACATTTATATTAACACAATTCATCTAATAGTAATACTTAATAAATTAACAACGATATAACCGATAATAGTGACATACTAATTATATAATAATCTTACCAATAATGCTATATAAACAATATAGTAATAGTACTAATATAATTAATATAATAATAATGCTAATGATAATGAACCAACTACATAATAATATGACTAATAATGATATATAAATCATATAATACTAATAATAACAATACACCTATAATATGATGACAATATTATAAATATTATACAAATCATATAATAATATTATTAATGGTAATATACAAATAATATAACAACACAAATATAAACATAAGTATACATAGAAAAACCTAAAATAAGTATTTCAAACGTAAAACCCTACAATAACAAGATTATACAATAAACACAAAACATAAAACCAAAAGCATTAAAAACCTAAAATGGATATTTCAATCATAAAACCCTACAATAACAATTCTAATAAGTACAACAATATGCAAATCGAATATTAAAACCAATCCTTTAATAACAATTTTCATATACACAATAATGATAAAATAAAGAAAAATTAGAACTTTAAAACATAAAGTGTGTGTGTGCATGTGAGAGTATGTGTGTGTGCGTGTACAGGAAAATTTATAGTGGGGGGCGCCGCAGAACTGAGAGGATGCCGGAGACGGCGATGGTTGCTGGAGGCTCGTGGGAAAGCGGCGGCAACTATGAGTGGCCGGAGCAAGGGAGAACAAGGTTGCAGCGGCAGAGGGGCGACTGAACGTGTGCGTTGGAGCTTGGTGTCACCGGAGTGTAGCAGTCTCCCGCAGGCTTCTCAGGCTCGTGGCGGCAGCAACAGGAGATTAAAGTTTCTAGAGCGGTCGCAGCACTGTCGGAGGACGGCTGTGAGCAGCGACGGGTGCGGATTTTCTGCACTGGCCTGATGTGGGGAACTCGAACCAGTGGTGCTCGCCGGAGGGGGGGGGGCTAGTCGTTGCGTTGCTGGAACAGGCCGGAGCAGAGGAAAGTTGTGTTCTGCTCACGGCCGTGCTAGCGTGGCTGGACAGTGCTCGGGCTGCAAAGGGAGCCGCTCGGATAGCCGCTAGCAGGCTGGGTGGCCTCAGGCTCGGGTGAATCTTGATGATTGCAGCAGGTGTTGTCGGTGATGGGGTCGTGGCCGTGAGCAGCGAGGACGCCGGGGCTGGTATGCTGCTGGTGCTCGTTGTGGCTGGAGAATAGGGAAGGACGACTGCTGCTTTGCGAGTGGTACTGTGGGTATGGATGCGGGGCAATGACGAGAGATTAAAGAGACAGAGAGGATGGAAGAAGAAGAAGAAGAAGAAGAAGCCAAGAAAGAGTTTTTTTTTTTCGTTTGGCTGTGCTCTGCGCTCGTGTCCCCCTGTGCGTCTCCCCCCCTTTGCTTTATAATAATAAAAAAAATGAAAACCCTAATACAACCTTCCTTCTTTGATTTTCTTTTTCTTTTTTTTTTATTCTTTTAATCTTATGGTAATAATGAAAAAGGAAATAATAATAATAATAATTATCATAATAATATAAGTATCCATAATAATAATAAAAATAATACTACTATTAATAGTAAATAATAATAAATAATTATAGTAAAAATAAAAATAATAAAGATAAAATAATTATAATGATAATAATAAATAAATAATAGTGATAATAATAAATTACTTATAATAATGTAGGAAAATAAATAATACTAATAATACTAATAAATAATAAACAAATAACAGTAATAATAATAATAATAATAATAATAATAATAATAATAATAATAATAATAATAATATATCACAAACAATAAAATAAATAAAAAAATAATAATTATAGTAAAGTAAAAAGAAAATAAAGATAGTGAAAGTACTAGTAATAATAATAAAAATGAAAAATAATAATAATAATGATAATAAAAATACAAGCAAAATAATAGTAAAGTACTAATAATATAGGAAAATAATAATAATATAATAATAATAATAATAATAAAAATAATAAGAGGGGACCCCCTGTTCTATTTGGTTAGGACAAAAATAAGGTGTCTACAATGCATATGCCACAAGACATTCTCATCTGATTTAGCATCCATGGTTGCAACTCCACCTACAATGGTAGTTCTAAGCAATGTGTAAATATTCCCATCCAGTTTTTGCCCTTTCATCACAATCAGATTACCTTTCCATATCATCAAGACTCCACCTTTGGACTTGTAATTAAAACCATTACAATCCAAAGTGCCAAGAGATATCAAACTCTTTCTCAACTCAAGTATATGTCTTACATTACACAATGTTCTTACAGTACCATCAAACATTTTTATCTTTACATTTCCTATGTCAACGATCTTGCAAGAAGCATCATTACCCATAAGAACTGTTCCAGAATTTACTAACCTGTAAATGCTGAACCACTCCTTATTTGGAGTCATGTGATAAGAACATGCTGAGTCAAGTATCCAAGAGTTCATTAGATTATCTGACTTCACTGAAACTGATAGAACATCACCATCCGCTGAATCCTCTTCTTAAACAACATTCACAGATTTAGAAATCCCCTTATGCTTATTAGCATTTTCCTTCTTCCAATTTCGATACTCCGGTTTCACATGCCCCTTTTTACTGCATTTATAACACCGAATTTCCTTCTTCTTCTTAGATTGATTCTGGGATTTCTAATTAGACCTATTTTTAAACTTTCCTTTGCCTCGCTTATTACAACCCTTTACCACAAGTCCTTCTCCTTCATCACATATTTTCAACCTTTGATGAAAATTTAACAAAGCATTTGTTACCTCTTCTAAATCAAGTGTTTCTTTTCCCCACGTAAGAGTGGTCACAAGATTTTCGTAGGTATGAGTTGAGGGCAAAGAATTTAACAACATCAAAGCCTTATCATCCTCATCAAACTTCACATCAACTCTCATAAGATCACTTATGATTTGATTAAACTCATTGATGTGTTGATCTAGACTAGATCCTTCTACCATCTTAAGCCAATATAAACGCTGCTTAAGAAAAAAGTTTGTTATTGAGGGATTTAGACATGTACCAACTTTCTAACTTTTCGCAGATAGCCGCTGGAGAATCCTCCTCCATCACCTGACAGAGAACTTCGTCGGCCAAACACAAGCGTATTGTCGACACTGCCTTTGCTTTCAAATCTAACCATGTTGCCTCATCCATTCCTTCCGGTTAAGTATCAAGTAGATTCTTAGTCATTCCTTATTGCACAAGAATATCTTTCACTCTCCTCTTCCACAAACTGAAGTTTTCAGTTCCATCAAATTTGACAATGTCAAATCTTGCAGAAGACGATCCCGATGCCATAACAATAATCGCTTTGATACCAATTTGTTGTGATATGTGGATCGTATAATGAAGATGCACAGTGGAATAAATAACAAAAAATAAATTACACACACAACCAAAACAAGATCAACACAAAAATTTACATGGTTTGGCAAAGCCTACATTTACGAAAGCAATGGCACACAAATTTCACTAAGGAAATCAAATTGTACACAACACATTTCAATAATGATCACTCTCACTCTCAAAATATGCCCAGATGACATATATAGAGTTTTCTCAGAGGTTTCCCCCCGTTTGCCCAACCACCCAACATTCAAATTTTCAAAATTTCAAAAAACTGTCGCAACCCAGGCGCCTCTCGTCAACGAACACAGATCCTCGTCGACGAAATGAAGAAGACCCTTCTTCGACAAATACAAGGCTCTCGTTGAAGATGCTAGAAGTCTAAAAATTTCCTACTCTCGGTAATTGTTCGTCTACAAGCTTCAGAACCTTCGTCGACGAACCTATGTTGTTCCCTCATTGGCGAGAATAGGCTCCTCGTCGACGAGTCCTGTTGTGCTACCCCCTTCATGTTTTTCCTCCTTCCTTCTTTGCTTATGAAAATAGAAGTATAAGAGTAATAAATAACAAATAGCTAAGGGTTTAAGTTGAAATTAGGAATAACTTCCCAAGAGGGGAGGTGAATTGGATTCTTTTCGATTTTAATGATTTTTAAGCTTTTGCTTATGACACCAAGAAAACAACAATTAATAAATGATTATCACACTTAAAAATACTGAAATTCAAATTCACAAGTCAATCAATGAAATCAAAGCAATTCAATCATTCAATCAAACATATTAGTGCTTTTATCAATTTCCCTGTAAACGTTTACCACCTTGTTTGAATATGCTCTTAGTATGCACTTCTCTTGATCAAGATTTCTGCAGATTAATCAATGTACTCCCTTTTGGGTTTCCACAAACGATTTATCAAAACGTACTTTCTAATTATCAAGAGTATTTGTTTCTTTCTCACTTTAAAACCTGCAACCTGAATTTTTAAATCATACAACAACAACAAGTATGAAATATAAAGTAAAGCAGAGAGAAAGACACAAAGATTTTTATGAGATTCGGATTTAACACAGCCTACGTCCTCACCCTTGGCAAAATACCGAAGGGTTCCACTATAGCAGTTCCGTTATCGGGTGGAACAAAGCCTGTTTACAACCACTCCTTGGCCAAGGCTAGAGCCTGCCTTTTCCAAACAATAAACCCTTGTTCGGTCAACGATCCAACAGCCTGGAATCGTCTAGAATCTACAAGAGAGATATTAAAAAGCTGGTGTACAAGAGAGGCTCACACAAAGAGCAGATTAGTACAAATTCAAACTATGTACTTCAAAAGATAAATATCAAGAAATAAATACACTTTTGAACAAGAATTTCACCAAATTCCTTTTCTCCAGATGAGAAATCAATATTCTTTCTTCTGGAATTGATGAGCAAGAATATCAAAACAATAATACTTTCAGCTTTGCACGAGTTTGATCAAAGGAGAGATTTTGAGAGCAAGAGAGCTTGAGAGATTTTCAATGCTTGGTATATATTTTTGATTCACAAGAACAATGTATTTATAGGCTTCCAAGCAAGTTTCCTTGTTGCAAAAGTTTCCTTAAAGAGTTTCCCAAGTTGTTAGAAAATTTGAGGTTCAAACGGCTATAATTTAAAAAATAAGAGTTTTAAAATTTTTGCCTGTTGAACAGTGTTCAGACGTCTAAGGATTCGAGGTCAGACGTTTGAAGTTCCTGAAACCCTTAAAAAATAGAACTAGATACAGGATCAGATGTCTGAAGTCAGAGTTTAGACGTCTGAACTGCTACTGCATCTTTTTGTTTTGCTCCATAAATTCTTCAAACGTCTGCACTTAATCTTCAGATGTCTGAAGTAATTCTTCAGATGTCTGAACATGAAGTTCAGTCATCTGATCTTTCAAGAACTTGTTTTTTTTAAAAATAAATTCTTTACAAACTGTTTTGCTCTCTTTTGATTTTTACAAGACTTATTTCAGAAAACTTCAATAGGCCTTTTAAAACTTTATAATCTCTTGAAAGAGCTTCAAAACATATTTCAAATGACATTTTGGCTTTTGAAATACTTACAAATATGTTTCCTAAGCCTTCATAAGACATGCTTGAGTTCTTTCTCATGGTTTGCTCTTGATGTTCTTTGAAAAAAATTGCTTGACCTTCAAATATATTAGATTCTCTTTGGATCATTTAATAGTTGTCCCATACTTGATTCATACTTGATCTTCTCCTAATCCATACTTGAGCTATACTTGAACTTTGCTTGAACCACACATGATCCATATTTCCTAAAACACAAAACTCAACCTTTCCAAGTTAAATAGTCATTTGCTTGTTATCACCAAAACCTATTGAAAGACCTTGTTAGGCCAACATAAGTATTTAAAATTCCGCAAATAATTTTAAATAACCCAATTCACCCCCCACCCCCCCCCCCCCTTCTTGGAAATACATCCTAATTTCAGAAAAATCTCAAAAAGACCATGAATCTTTTCAAGTTGAACTAAGAAATTTGAAAAATTAAATCGATAATATTTTGAAAGAAACACATGCTTGAAAAAGAAAAATGAAGATCATGGCAAAATCATAAGAGGAAAAGAAAATAAATTCTTGGGAGTTAAAAGAAATATTTCCAAAAAGAATTTGAAATCCTCTTGTAAATCACATAGTCATGCCTCAACAAGCAAAAATAATGCAAATAAGTCAAGACCCTCAGACAAAAACAATGTTTGTCTATATTGTGAATGAAAGGGTCATATTCGATATTTTTGCCCTTATAGAGGAGCTAGAGGCAAAGAAAGGAAAATGGAATGGGTAGTGAACAAAAAGTCCTTTGAACCCAAGGAGGAATGGATACCAAAAGGAAACACATGAATTCTTTGAATTCTGTTTCCTTAGAACCTAGGATTAGGAAATAGGACTTAAGTAGATTTAACCAAGAAGGAATGGAATAAGTGTTGACCAAGTGAATTGTCATAGTGATAACTTTGAAACACTTATTTTTTGTGGATAGAGCTCAAAATGTGAAAATTCTAGACTATGCATTTTAATTTGTTCAAATTATTTTGCTGGAATTTTTTGAAGAATCATGCCAATATTGACGAGTTGAAATTATAAAATCAATGTGATGTTTTAATTGTGTATATGTCATTATCAATTGGTTTCTGTTTTAAAATGCTAGCTATTGCTTATGGGATAAAATAGCATGTGCTCCAAGCTTATTAAGTGGGAAGATCTTGTTTTTCTTCATGAAAATTACTACGGTTTTAGATTTTTTTTTTTTTTTTTATTCAAAACCATGCTATAATTTGTTTTGATGATATATGCTCTTATTTGGATACATTGTAGGATGTCTAAGCATAGCATAATACATCTCATTCATGAAGTTGAGCTTTAGTGAAACTAATAATAACAACAATTGAAAATTTGCATTGAATGTTTGCTCAATCAATATATGGTATTTTTCTTTAAAAAAGTCATCATTCATGATTTTGCAAGAAAGCCATTCTTGGCATTTCCAATGTTATGGTTTAGCACCAATCTTTTGACATATTGTTTTTGCACACACACACCACACCACCATGGAATCTTATATTAAGGGGGAGAAAACATTTTTAGGTAAAATGAATTATACCTCTCTTTTTGATGATGATCAAAGGGGGAGAAGAAGATATTTGGTGTCCGATATGTTAGGAAGAAGATGTTTGGTGTTATGTGCGGGGGAGAAGTGAAAAATGTATGTGGGGTAGAATGCATATGGTAGTATGAGAGTTCATTTTGCTTATTTGTTTATCTTAAATGAACTTTCTATGGTTTGCATAAATATAGCTCAAATAGTCATGAATGTCTTTATTATGTTTTATGTGCATAAAGTAAGGGGGAGCAAATTGTAGACATGCATATAGTAAGGGGGGCATATTTTAGTGCTATTCTAAAATATGCATAATTTGAGGGGGAGCTTTAAAATATACCCTATAGCGAACACCAATGGTTTGTCATCATCAAAAAGGGAGAAGAGTGTTAGCCTTGGTGGTTACATGAGCTTAATTGTCTTGTTTTGAGGATAACAACCTATTAGTGGTTCTAGGTAAGCTTAATTATCTTTGCAAGGCATCTTGGTGAT
This sequence comes from Malania oleifera, assembly GCF_029873635.1. Classification (NCBI taxonomy): domain Eukaryota; kingdom Viridiplantae; phylum Streptophyta; class Magnoliopsida; order Santalales; family Ximeniaceae; genus Malania; species Malania oleifera. The sequence continues at coordinate 113,194,928 of NC_080419.1, read as the reverse complement.
CCTTGTGACTCTTGGTGAGTGCGGTAGGGATTTGTTCCCGAGTGTAGGGTTTGGTACCCCAGTTGTAAGGCTTGCTTCGCCGATGAAGGAGTTTTATAGTGGATTGTGAAATCTTTGACTTGGTGCTAAAGCATGGATGTAAGCTTAGTGTCGAACCACGTTAAAATACCGGTATTAAGTTTTTTCTCCCTTCACTCTTAATTTTTGTCTTGTGCTTAATTTTCATTATGTGTTGTGATATAATCGCTTGCAATCTTATCAAGAGTTTTATTTTGTAGAGAAAATCTTGAATTCGCGAAAGGAGTCCATTCACCCCCCCTCCCTCTGACTCTATATACTCCAAAGTGGGATGATTAATAGCCTCGAATTCGCAAAATGGGCATAGAGAAGGGGGGGAACTAGAGTGTGCCCGATCCTAGTTCTTAGTGGAGCATTATGAGTTAGGGTGTTGACCTTTTTGGTAGAATGGCAATCAATAGAAAGTTAGTAAAAAAAAACTAAAAACATTGTATCATACCGTTAGAATTAATGTGGGACTTACAAATGAGAAAAACTTGGAAGTAATGACCCCTCCATGTTGGATTTTGAACCCACTAATCACATATGTTATATAAATGGTTGCACTCACAAAAGTAATGTACAACATCCCACATAATTTAGATTCATGCAAACTTATGACTCTCGCTTATATGGGTCCAAATGGTAAAGTGGTATTTATAGATGGTGGGTTCCATATCCTCGTGAGGGATCGTTCCTTTCAAATCTTCCTTCTAACGGGCTGACTATACTATAAGATTTTTTACCTATATGATGTCAGGTTCATGACTCTTTTCGAGTCAAAAGTTATGACCATTTGAAGTTAAGTGTAAAATATTATCTCTTACTAAGAGAGTTTTTAAGAATATTGGTACGAGAGTTGTTTTACATTAGGTTTACAATTTTTTTTTTTTAAAAAGGGAAAGAGATATAAAAACTAATTGATTCAAAAATAAATTTAGGAAGCATCATGTGGTTGATTGCTAACTAAAACCCCATGGGTCTTACAGAACCTTGTAAAGTCACTACCCTAGCTATTCATACTTGCTAGCAAAACATATTAGACAGAGAAAAACATCCACACATTAATTAATACTCAAATTAATGTGTATACTTATTGGACCGATATAAACAAAGTTACTCTCTTTACGAGTTGGCTAGTGAGAAGCACACCAAATCACCGTTTTGTATAGCCACTTGCAAGGTCTTCAGAGGTAATTGATGTTGCTGGTGGTGACATGTGAGTCCATGAAGTAAGAGTACTAAGGCAATAATCACATACTAATTGCCAATGGAGTATTCGTATCAACTAATTAAGAGATAGGACATTGAAAATTGGATCCCATGTTTCAGGAATGTACATGCTCAAAGGTGAACTGGGGATGTCGAGTTTGTGTGAATATTATTCAAATCAATTAATATTAATTGGATCAATTCTTCTGTGGATAATTTGATATTTTCAACATTTCTTCTCTTGTTAATACATCACAACAGGACTAAGATTTTGCATAGCTGTAACAAGGAAGCACAAGGAAGTCTGGTGTGAAACCAACTAATATTTCAACTGCCGTGGAAATTGAGCGTACTGGACGGACACACAAGCTTATGAAAATATCATATTGTCCATCTGTGTGTGCGATAAAGACATCAGAAGCTTTGACAATTCAAGCTCTTTAGTATTAAATATTTCTAGTTCTTATTTGAAACTTTTTTTTGTGAAAATGTATAAGACAAAATTGATTTTCTTCAACTCAAGTACCGAAAATTGTTAAGTTTGAAAATTGGATGTTACTCTTACATCTCTCAAAAACATAGTTTCTCTCAATTTTTCACTATAAAATGCATCTTACAGTGACCATTGACAAATTTTCATGTTTTGAAATCGTTAAATGATTAATTTATTTACACTATGTAATTGAAAATCTCTTTCTCAATATAATTGGCTAAATGATTCAAGTTCCGATCAATATAGAAAAGATAACCATTTAGGATTTACCTTAAGCTAAAAACTAATAAACATCAACTCAGGTTGCATTTGGGAGTAGGGGATTTGGATTTGGACAAAAATCAACATGATTTTGCACTATAATTTGAAAAAATTCACACAAGTCCAAATTTCATTGAGAGTGTTTCTAAATACAAAGTCATGTTGCGAAATATTTTATGGGATTTTTCAAAAAAATATTGATAGAAAACAAGGAATTTAATCTTCTTTATTTGAATTAGCCCCTAAATAAAAGAAATTTTAAAAAATTAAATTAGTCCCCAGATCTTATTTATTTGGACTTAAATCCTGAGTAGGTGCAATCTCTAAAAACCTTATTATTTTAAGCCCATTATATATATTTTTTTGTATAGCCCACTCAAACAATTAGTGTGGATTTTCACCCTATTGCCTAGTTGTGGTTTTTTTTTTTTTTTTTTCTAATCAAGGATTTAGCTTGAAAAAAAAAATAAGAAGAAAATTCATTTTATGCCTACTTCTCTTCAATTAATAGTTACTAGTAAAGATTGAAAATTTATTGATGTACAAAATTAAAAGTCTATTTCTTAATTATTACTTTCTTTCAAAACCAAACCTCAAAGAATGAATTCTCTAATTATATTTTTTTCTCTTTTCACAATATTTGTCAACTTTAAGACGAGACTTAATTTGAAAATAAATAATACAAAAATACATAGCAAGATCCATTGTTGTACGCGTACTGGAGGAGACAATATTGCATTATATGCTTACCTATAATTTCTCTTAAACTTTGCTTGGTGGAGGAAGACTCCACGGTCCACTCTTGATACACACACCCCCACACAATTAATATCTTCTGTCAGATGCTATGCAATTCGAATTGTCCCCGCCGGCCGGAGCCTGTCTAGCTTCCTCTTGATACCAGAGAGCAGCTGGTTGTATCAGTACTCAATAATAAAAATGAAGAAGAGGAAGAGCATTAACAGTAGTACCCCCCATGGCCGCCGCTTAGAAGTTTTCTCATCTGCTATCTCCCTGTGTCTCTGTCTCATGGGGATCTACTACTTGGTTCCAGCAGACACTATAAGAATGGCCATGGCGCAGAATTCTACTAATTCAACAATAAGTCCTGCAGCTGCAGAGATAGACGTGGGAGTGGTTCTTGACCTTAACACCCCCGTAGGGCAGATGGGGCTGACCTCCATCTCCATGGCTCTCTCTGACTTCTACGCCTCCCACTCTTCCTACAAGACTAGGCTCCGTCTTCACATCAGGGATTCCAAGAACGATGTTGTTGCTGCTGCTGCCTCTGGTTCTCTCTCTCTCTCTCTCTCTCTCTAGCACTTTAATCATATATATATCATAGAATTTCCAGAATGCCCATAACAAAACTTGATAGTATATAATTGGGGAAGGCATGCGTGTATGTTGCGCAATCCAACTCAACACTTCGAAGTTGAAGTAGCCATGTTGGGTAACTCAGATATTGATATCTTTCTGATATTGATATCTTTCTCTTCGAATGAGATACTAATTTGAGGGAGGCTTACGATTAGAATCCTTCTTCTTCTTCTTTTGTTTTTTTGGATTAAGTTCCTCCATTATATATACTTTTTCTGATTACTAATTTAATATATTCTATCTATGCCTTTTCAAGAATATCTACATGCTTCCTCCATTATATATACTTGTTCTGATTATTAATTTAATATATTCTATCTATGCCTTTTCAAGAATATCTACATGCAAGTTCTTCGCAAGTCTTATCATTAAAATAAGTAATTTTTGTTTTATATACTTCTCTGATAACATTTGTCTTTTAAGAATTGAGCGAGGGACGCGTTTGGCGCTTTTGGGGGGAGAGGGTTTAATTGTTTCCACCGTATTAAATTCGCAATTCGCAAACCTGCTCCACTCCCATTAAATTCTTGACTTTTTCTTTATTTATTTTTGTTTTTTTTCCTATTGCATTAAACTCGGAGGGCCTACTCCAGTCCCATCCAATTCTTCATTTGTCTTTTTTTTAGGAAAATTTTTTTAAAAAGTGCTGAATTTAGCTCCTATTAGAAAGGACTTTAAAAATATATATATATATATATATATTTATAACATAAATATATTTATAATTTTTAAAAAATTATTTAAGTGAATTTAAAAAAAAAAAATTTAAGATAGTTTTTCGCCCACTTATAAGTGACTCTATTCATAAATGGGGTCAATTTTGTAAATATAAGAAAATTTAGTTACTATTTATAGTTTAAAAAATACATCAAAAATAAGTATATATTATTTTACTATGTATTATAATATATTAATTGTCAGTGAAATATAATTTAATTTTAAAATGAAGAAGAAGAACCATTTGTTCATTTAAATTAATATTAAATTTTAAAATTTTAATTTAATTAATAATATTATTTTAACATAAATTAATTTGATAATGATATATTATAAATATAAATTACGAACATGATTATTGTCACTTGAAAAATCATATTATATTTTTTTCTTAATTATAAATTTCAATTAAAAATAACAGTTAAAATAATTATTAATTAAATTTATTAATTATAAATTCATTATATATTATTTTATTACACATTATAATCTATTCATTATTAATAAAATTATAATTAAATTATGGAATGAATAAAAAATCCATCTATAAATTTTAATTAACATTAAATAAACTAAAAATCTTAACTTATATTTTAATACTATTTTAACATACATTAATGTGATAATCATATTTTATAACAACAAGATTATTATCGATTAATAAATAATAATAAAATATTGATATTTTTATTTAAAATATATTTCAAAATACATCTTAGTTATTATAATTCAGTTCTAGATTGGCAAGAACTATTTATTAATTTAAATTAAAATTAAACTAATTAAAATTTTAAATTTGAATAATTGTATATTTTTATCATAATTTAATATGATAGCAATATGTTATAAATATACATTAACAACATGATTATGATTAATTGAAATTATATTATTTTTAATAGAAATATTTAAATTTTAACAATAAATATATAAAAATTATTAATAAAATTTAAAATATTAATATTTGGTATCCTATAATAAAAGTAAGCATTCAAATACTACTTATTTTAAGCATAAACGAACATTACTTATAACTTTCAGCACTTTCTTAGTAGAACACTTATTTTTAGCACTTATTAAATTTAATAATTTAAAAAAAAAAAAAAAAAACACTTCTATATGAATTAAGCACTTATTGTCGGTGCTTATTTTAAGTGATAATTTTTTTTTAACTTTTAAAAAGTGATTTAGAGCAATATACATGTTATTTACTTGTATGAATTCAAAAAAAAAATTCCTTAATTATCTTTGTATATGTACGTGCACACCTGCAGTATTTATTAAATATTTTTTTTCTTTTTTTTTTGCAAAATATTTGTAGGCTTCATGGATGGAGCTACGTGGAGTTGTGCCTAATTAGAAGATATAATAAAATAATATTTGGTAAAATTAATATCTCTTTTCCTATCTTTTTAAAAGAACTAGCTATCTTACTTCAAATAGTATTTGTGTTTACACCATCTTCTATAGTTCAATCACCATCTTTGATCATTTTATTTATAAAATTTTATTCTATTTTTTCTATTTAGGTTTTACCACCTATCTCTCTTATATTGGTTTATTTTATCCTTTCTCTTCCATTTTTTTGAATACATATATCCAACACTAAGATTATGTTGTATAGTTAAGTTTTCACCTGAGATAACTTTACAATCCTTACACGATAAACAATCTAACCTCTTAGTTGATAAAAAAATTGTTTGACTTTTATTTTGTCCAGTTTTGAAGGTTATTAATTGTTTTCTCTCTTTTTAAAGTAATTATTCATTGTAATAAATCATATGACATAGAAAAGTCTAAGATCATTTCCTTAGACTCATTTTTGTCTTCATATCCGTGTCCTCCATACCCTCTCATAACATTTATTATCCCTTTAAACATGCCCATTTAGATATGTTACTATGAATATTTTCTCAGTCTCTCCGATATGTTTGTATAGTACTATTTATATCTTCCCAAAATTGTCTCTTAAGACTTTCTATTAGACCTACTTAAGCAGTATAAATACTAATGACATTTATTATCTCTTGGCCTAAAACCATCTTGATTTTTATAATACTATCCCTTACTCTTTTGACATCTACAATGATATCTTTTACATTTTTGTCTACAATAATTTGCATCACATTTTTAGGTTTTATTTTCCAATATACCAAAGTTTAAATACTAATCTCTCAGTTTCTCTTACTTTCTCCCCCAACCACTTAGTTTCCTATAGGCAGATTAGATTAATTTTTCTTCTAATCATTATGTCCACAATTTTCAGGCTTTTGTTCATAAGTATCCCTATATTTCAAGTTGCTAATTTAATCATAGTTTCATAAATTAACTTCTTTACCCGGTCACGTCCAGAATGATGCGGGAACCCTTGTGGTGTAGGACAGGAATGGTTGACCTAGTCCTATGGTTCAACCACCACACAAGCACATAGATTCAAAACACTTTGGATTAAGAATGTAATTAACCAAACATAAACACCATAAATTATGCTACCGTTCACAAGTTGACGGATTTTTGAAAAGGTGTATGTGTTTATCCATAAAATAAGTCCCAAGGGTCCTTTATCAAGGAATCAAGCTTTATGCATATTGATGTTAATTTCAAAGCCAAGATTGCCAGTTCTAACTTAGCAAACTAATATTCATACAATTGATTTTAGTTGAAAAGTATCAATATTGCAATCTATGGATTCAAACAGGTTATTCGAATATGATATTTTAAACTACTTGCAATGGTTCACAAAATAAAACAAGGATTCAAACAAGTACCGAATTTATCAAGAGATTCGTTTGAATGACTTGACGTTATTCCCACATATTTGGATCACACCGTAGGTCCTTCGTACAAGCTTTGAATCACAAGATGAACGTAGCAATGGAGTGTAAATGTAATAGTCGTGTAGGTATCTATGGGAAGTGGTCGTGGGGGTGTATGTTGGTGGTGATCGTGTGGTGTTGATGGAGGTATTGAGAATCTAGGTATACTCTCAAGAGAGGGGGTGAATTGGGATTTTAAAATTTCTTTGCTTCTTTGTATTACAAATTCCTTAGTTAAGTTTTAACTTCAGCAAAAGTTTTCTTTCAATAATTAATTAATCTTCAACAATCACTCAAATATAATATTGATAACCAACCAAGTATAGTCAATATTCAATCCAAGTTTAAGTCTTTGATGTTAAAGCCCAACTGATAAATTATAAGTTTCAATTTAGGATTGTTAGAAACAAATCTCAGACTCTTTTAAAATTAAAAACTCAAATTTTATTCCTTGACAATGAATAATATAATTCTAGAGATTTGATAAAACTTGCAACTTTAGCAAAATACTTTTCAGTTGTGATATTTAAAATCAAAATTCTAGCAATTCCCAAAATTCAGCAAGTGTTAAAGATCATACATGCAGATTATATTCTTGTAGAAAATTAAAGAGAATAGGGAGAAAAGCTAAGAATCGAATTTTTTACAAGGTTCGGCCAGTAGCCTACGTCCTTGCCCCAAGCAACCGCTATGAGGATTTTCCTTTCCAACTTTCTTTAATAGGCTAAGTTACAACCTCTCTCCTTCTCAGGTGGAGATCCCTCTCTAACAAGAATACCCCTTCTTGTTAGGCAACGATCCAATACCCCTGAATCGCCAAACAACAAAAACAAAGAAACAAACTTTGTGTCATACAAGATAAACTCTCTATTAGAGCAGATTTGTACAAATTAAGAGATACTTCAGCAATATAACAATATAAATATTGAAGCTTAGAGTTATATCACCATGGTTCTATCTTGATTTTAAATTCTCAATAGAAAAATCATAGAACTGTGAGTTTTGATCAGTGAGAATACAGCAAAAACTTCAGTAAAAGGTTTTTCGACAATAGAGCTTTGAACGTGTGAGTATAAGCTTGATTGCTAATTGTTGTTGGTATATGTAATTCTTGAAATTAAATTGTATTTATAGAGTTAAAAAGTATATTTTCGTATTCCCCAAGTTACTTGCATTGTTTCTCAGGTTTTCTCAAAGTTTGGGGGACAAGTAATCAATTTTGGAAACTTTCCTTCACTTTTTTAAATTTGAAAATACAAACATTAGTCGTCTGTGACACCAGGGTCAGTCACTTGTGCCTTTTAAGTTCAGCGTATTTTTCAAACACTGAATGGGGTCAGTCGCCTGTCTCGATTCTGTCTGTTCAGTTTTTAACAATATAAAAATTGTCAGTCGCCTGATGATGTTTCATCAGTCGTCTGTCTCGCTTTTGTTTACTCAATTTTATCAGCATAATTATGTTAGTCACCTGATGGTGTTTCATCAATCGCCTGTCCTTGCAACTCATATGCTTTTAAGAAATTTGTTTCCAAAACTCTTTAGCTTTTAAACTTGAAATATTGAAATGATACTTTAAAAAACATATTTTCCATGGTTTTCAAAAATAGGTCTCTAAGTCAATAATAGTTCCTAAGAGCTTCAAACATTTATATTGAAATCGTGAAATACTTACATGAGACTTCTTAAAAACTATGACTTTATAATCACTAAGTGTAGCGACCCGAGAATTTAAACTGCAAAAAAATATATACTCTCTAATACCAGATACATATATATATTGCAACCCACCCTAACCAGGGAATCACAGGTATACCTGCCATTATTGGAATTAAAAATCATACACCGGAAGATGCTAAAACATCAAAACACTTTACTAAAGTTCTAACTGTTCCCAAAAACATACATACAACTACCTGTCTATATAATACAACCCAACAAAATAACCAAATGTAATAGCTGGTGGCTCACCAGCTCTATCACCCCCAAAAGTCTAATCCTTGCCCCGTAGTAAGCTAGGCACGGTTCCCTAAAAGGCCTGAAAAATGATTTGTATAATGGGGTGAGACACTTCTCAGTAAGATGAATTATATTATTATCAGTGTGTGGCTAGCATGAGTTCCCGTATGAATATAAAACTTCCATTACTTCATTGTATATAAAAATATGGCATTTAAACTATACTACACAATATATATATATATATATATATATGAAAATACATAATTTCAAAATAATAAACTGTCGGCTCAGTATAGCTCATTTAGAGTAAATTTGCTTATATATGCATAAAAGATACAATCAGGATTGCTGAATTAGCGTCATCACGCTATCACATACTTATACAACATGCTTCCCCCCATGACGGGTTGTGCGGCCCAAAGGCTGGACTCAGCATATGGCCTGCCGATCATAACTGAGTTAGAAAAAGGTTGTAAGTACCATTGTGCCTACCTTAAAGGATCACCCGGAACTGCATCGGATGGGGCCCCCGGAACTGCCTTGGAGTAGTACTGTACCAAGGTCTCCAATTGACTATCCCATATCACACTTCCATCCCTGTGTGATTGCACTCACTGCCCACATATAGCTACGGTATCTTGCTCATAATATCACATCGCATATCCACAGGGTTTTAGAATCATATATGGCAATTTACATAATAATACGAAAATCATAATTCATTTTTCATAACATTGCATAAAACATATGTTGTTCATAATTTTGTCATTTTCTGTCTCGATATAAAACCTACATATCAAATCTCGGCTTATAGTCATCACATCACATCTCGGCTTATAGTCATCACATCACATCTCGGCTTATAGTCGTCACATCATACTGTATTATATTAGTTAAAACATTCTGTTCAAATATGCCATTTAAAAACCGTTCTCATGTCACACAATTTTTATCTGATAAACCATAATAAAATAAACTGATGGGAAAACATACAAGTTGTTGAAAACAGAGATATGAGCATCTCCATGGTTTTATCTAACTAAAACTACATATTTTATTGAAAATCAGAGATGTTTAAACCATTCACGTTAGTTTTCCCCAAAAACATATAACAGTCAAAACTACCATTTTCATTTACCCAATTCATTCATAAAATCATATATGTCATTTTTTACAAACATAAATTGCAATTTAATCGGTCCATAATTCAAAAACAACTGACATAATATAATCCCCTTGCCTGTTCCTGAAGAAAATGTCTAAAACCTTCAAAACAACGAAAATCTAATCGTATGAATCCGCCGAAGATCGACGGCCTATGTGCCAGGAGAAGGGAGAGAGGACTGGATAGTACTTGCAGAGACTTCCCGGGCTAGAGAGAGAGAGAAAAAACCAAAGCCCTAATTTTTAGAGAGAGAGAGAGAGAGAGAGAGAGAGAGAGAGAGAGAGAGAGTAAATTATGAAAGAAAATGAGTAACTTAGCCCTTAAGTAAGTTTGCCCGCAGGAAAACTATCAACGATTTTTTTGGGCTTGACAAAACCGTCAATGGTTTGGCCTTTAAATAGCTCTCAATTTTTTACCTGCAGGAAAACCGTCGACGTCTTTTTTAATCCTCACAAAACTGGCGATGGTTTGGTCCTAGCCAAACCCTTTTTCCTCTTTTTCCTTTCCTCTCTCTCTTTCTTTATTTATTTCTTTATTTTTTTGGTTCAAGTTACTACAATCTCCCCTCCTTACAAAAATTTCATCCTAGAAATTTTCTAACTGATTTCCATCACATCTACAGAATGATTACTAATGTGTTGATCCGACTCTAGGAAGGGCTGGCGGCCATCCACATAGCAGCTGCATCCAAAATTTATTAATTACTCTCACTTATCGCGAAGGAATACCATGGTTACACATACTATCTCGGGAAGTTACAATACCCATACCAAAACTCTCCCGAAGACCAACCATGAAACAAACAGTAAACAACTGATAAAGCTAAACAAACCTACTCTAAGCAACCTATATACAAAACCAACACTTACCAACTGATATAACTACCTGATTAGCACTGAGCCTCTCTAAACAGATGTGGATACTTCTAACATATCTCTATCTCTAATTCCCATAATGCTTCCTCTACTGCATGACTACGCCAAAGTACCTTTACAAGAAGAATCCTCTTAGTACGTAGCTCCTGCTCCTTATAGTCTAGAATCTGAACTGGTATTTCCTCATATACCAAAGTGTCCCCGAGCTCCAAAGACTCGTAACTAATCACATGTAAAGGATTTGGAACATACTTCCTTCGCATGGACACGTGGAACATGTCGTGAGTCCTAGATTGTGCTGGGGGTAATGTTATTATGTATGCCACTGGACCAACTCTCTCTAGAATCTCGAATGGCCCGATGTATCTAGGGCTTAGCTTCCTCTCTTTTTTTTCTCAAATCTCATTACCCCTTTCATTGGAGTAATCCTAAAAAATATGGCATCACCTATCTCGAATTCTAGCTCTCACTGGCATATATCCGCATAACTTTTCTGCCAACTCTGTGTTATCTTAATTCTTTCCCTGATAAGCTAGACCATCTCAAAGGTTTACTAAACAAGCTCCAGCTCCAAAATCTTCCACTCACCAACCTTATCCCAATACAACGAAGATCGGCGCCTTTGACCATATAGTGCCTTATACAGTGATATCCCGATACTAGCATGATAACTGTTATTGTATGCGAACTCAACTAATGGAAAATATTTAATCCAACTACCCCTGAAATCCAATAAACACGCCCGCAGCATATCCTCTAGAATCTGAATGGTCCTCTCTGACTGACCATCGGTCTACGGGTGAAAAGCAGTACTGAAAGTGAGCTGAGATCCTAATGCTTCCTATAGACTCTTCCAAAATCGAGAAGTAAACCACGGGTCCCTATCTAAAATGATGGACACAGACACCCCGTGCAATATGACTATCTCCTACGCATAGAGTTTTGCCAGCCTATTCATGGAATAACTGACTTTAACTGGAATGAAATGGGCAGTTTTCGTTAGTCTGTCAACAACTACCCAAATAGCATTTTGTCCATGAAGTGCCGATGGCAATCCCATGAAAAAGTCCATGGAAATGTGCTCCCACTTCCCCTTAGGAATGAGAAGTGTTTGCTATGGTCCTACTAGCCTTTGGTGCTCGGCCTTCATCTCGTGACACGTCAAACACTGCTCAACAAAACAGGTGATCTATCTTTTCATGTTAGACTACTAGAAAGATTCCCTAGATCCCTATACATCTTTGTACTCCCTGGATGCACTGTATATAGAGAGTGATGTGTCTCTTCTAGGATAGTTCATTTAATCCCAGCACCATTCGGCATGCATATCCTGGTGTGAAATCTCAACAACCCGTCGTCTGAGACATTGAAATCTACCTTCAACCCATCTTGTACTCCATTCACAATCTCTACCAACTCTACATCTTTCATCTGAGCTGTCGTGATCCTTTCTCGTAAGGTTGGTTGCACTACCAAACTAGCAATGAACTCCTGGTGATTTCTTTCCACTAACTCCACACCCAACCTTTCCAGGTCCATCCTAATCCGATGTTAAACTCTAACTGCTGAGACTGACGCATTCACTGACTTCCGACTCAAAGCATCAGCTACCACATTAGCCTTTCCTGGGTGGTAACTGATGATACAGTCGTAGTCCTTTTTCAATTCAAGTCATCTCCGCTACCTCATGTTTAACTCCTTCTGAGTGAAAAAGTACTTAAGACTCTTGTGATCCGTAAAGATCTCTCACTTTTCACCGTACAGGTAGTGCCTCCAAATTTTTAATGCATATACTACTGCTGCCAATTCCATGTTATATGTCGGATAGTTTTTCTTGTACTCCTTAAGTTGGTGAGAAGCGTATGCGATAACCTTTCCCTACTGCATTAAGACACACTCTAGTCCTTTCTGAGATGTGTCCCTATAGGTCACAAATCCACCCTCTCCTAAAGGAATGGTCAATACTGGGGTAGTAACTAGTCGCTGCTTCAATTCCTAAAAACTCTGCTCGCACTCACCAGTCCACTCGAACCTCATGTTCTTCCTCATAAGCTGTGTCAGCGGATCTGATAGTCTAGAAAATCCCGCTATGAACCCGCGGTAATTTCTTGTCAGAAATAAGAAACTTTTAACCTTATGCATGTTCTTTGGTCTCACCCAATCAACTACCACTTCTATCTTGCTCAGGTCCATTGAAACACCTTCTCTGGAAACTACATGTCCTCGAAATGCTACTTGCTCTAACCAGAATTTACATTTCTTGAATTTCGCAAATAACTTTTTCCCTCTAAGTACCTGAAGTACCAAATTTCAAATGAGTTGCATGCTCCTCAAGACTCCTCGAATAAACCAGGATGTCATCGATGAATACCAGGACTCATAGAATACCCTATTCATCAAGTCCATGCCGCTGGAGCATTAGTCAATCCGAAAGGCATAACCAGAAATTCGTAGTGGCCATACCTAGTACGGAAGGTCATCTTTGGTATATCCTTTGATTTAACCCTTACCTGATGATACCCGGATCACAGATCGATCTAGGAAAAGAAATGTGTGCCCTATAACTACTCGAACAGATCGTTAATTCAGGGTAATGGGCACTTATTCTTTACTGTCACTTTATTAATCTCTCTATAATCGATGCACATCCTCATTGGCCCATCCTTCTTCTTTACAAACAACACTGGTGCTCCCCAGGGTGATATGCTCAGTCTAATAAACCCTTTGTCAATAAGTTCCTGCAACTGCTCATTTAACTCCTTTAGTTCAACTGGAGCCATTATATATGGAGCATAGAAATAGACGTTGTCCCTAGAAGCAACTCAATGACAAACTCCACCTCACGATCCGGAGGCAATCCTAGTAAATCCTCTGGGAAAACATCTGAGAACTCCTTTACCACGGGAATATCCTCCAATTTAAGTTCCTCCCTTGGTGCTTCTTTCACAAATGCTAGGTACCCCTGGCATCCCTCTAGGAGTAACCTTTTTGTCTGTATGGTTAAAAGAATCTGTGGTGCAGAGCGCACACACACCCAACAAATTTGAACTCCTATTCCTCTGGAGGTCTAAACACTACCTCCTTCCTGTGGCAGTCAATACTCGCATAGCTGGCTACTAACCAATCGATCCCCAAAATGATATCAAAACCATGCATATCAAAGATAATCAACTTAGCAGGAACCATTCTCCCCTGAATCTCCACTGGGCAGTCTCGGATTACTTTACTACACACTACCACTGACCTTGATGGTGTGACCACCTCTAACTCGGCATCTAACAATTGTGTTTCTACCCCGAACAATTTGATGAACCCTTGAGATACAAAAGAGTGTGTTGCACCTGAATCAAAAAACACTACAATACTATTTGACAAAATGGAAATAGTACTTGTCACCACGTTGCCGGCGTACTCTGCATCTCCTGGCGTAAGTGAGTACACCCGTGCCTGGGCATTGTCCATATGGTGACCACCTCGGGATGCCTGGTTACCACCCCGATACTGATGTTGTGGAGGTGCAAAATTCAACGTCGCATGGCAATCTCACACCATATGTCCCGACCTACCACACAAAAAACAATCACCTAGTCTACCCCTACACTCTCCTGAATGCCTCTTACCACACGTAGGGCAAACAGGGGTATGATGAGGTACCCTAAAATGCTCTATCACCCGTATCTCATCGCTGGCCTCCACCGTTACCATACCTCCTCCAAGGACCCTGCCTTGCACCCGTATGAGAAATAGAAGGCCGCGTCGGCCTCTTCTTCGGGTTCTAAACCTCCACATCTCCCTGTAGGCTCGCCTCTGCCACAGTGGCCTTATCCACTAATGTAGCGAACTCCTACACCTATAACACAGCCACCTGCTTTATAATCTCATGCCTTAGACCCCTCTCCAACTTCCAAGCCTTCGTAGACTCATCAAGTACCATGTAGGGAGCAAAACGTGACAACTCCACAAATTGGGCGGTGTATAGCTAAACAGCCAGCTGTCCCTTAGTCAGGTTCAGGAACCCCTCTGCCTTTCCTTTCCTAACAGAGGCTGGAAAATACCAATCAAAGAAAACCTCTCTGAAATGGCTTCATGTCATCACCACCGGTACCAGTCTCTACTCCTCTAGCAGCTTTACCTCTTCCCACCATCTCTCGGCCTCTCCAGTCAGCTTAAATGTGGCACAGAGCACCTTCTGCTCATCTGTGCATTGCAATATGGCTAAGATCTTTTTAATTTTCTGAATCCAATTCTCCACAAGAATCGGGTCAGTATTGCCCATGAAGGTAGGAGGCTTCAAGCGAGTGAATTGGTCGATAAAACCTCCCAGCTTAGTAGTGGGACGATTCTACCCTTGAGAACTCTGCATAACCTCGGCCATAAACTGTTGGGTGAAATCCCGAAGTGCCACTGTAGAATCACTGCCACCCTCATGGGCAGCCCCCTCACTACTACTCCCTTCGGCCATAGCGTTACTGTCCCTGGGATTCATCCTGAAGATAGAACCACAACGAATTTAGAATTCTAATATCCTAACATGTCTAGTGCAATTATAACACTAAAATGCTCACTTTAAATAAATTCCAAATACCAGCCTAAATCTTCTCCCCCTAATTTACGACATGCTATGCCAATTTCATATTCCCATTCTAGTTTCAAGTTCCTATCCCTCTGCTTGGAAATAAAACCATCGATGGATTTTCGTAATTTTCTGAATCTGTCGACTGATATAGAAAAACACAGAAGTCTGTCAAGGAATTTCTACCTCCAGTCTTACGAAGCAAAGCTCAACATTCCTTTTCTACCCATTCCTATCCTCATCCTACTTGAACCTATACTATGTTAAGATCATCCGACATAGTCCGAAGAATCTAGCAACCTAGGCTCTCATACGACTTGTAGCAGCCCAAGAATTTAAACTGCTAAAAAAATATAAATACTCTTTGATACGACATACACATATACATATTGCAACCCGCCCTAACCAGGGAATGCCGGGTACACCTGCCATTACTGGAATTAAAAACCATACAACGAAAGATGCTGAAACATCAAAACATTTTACCAGAATTCTAACTATTCCCAAAAACATACATACAACTACCTGTCTATATAATACAACCCAACAAAATAACAAAATGTAACAGCTAGTGGCTCACCAACTCTATCTATCACCCCCAAAAGTCTAATCCATGCCCCGTAGTAAGTTAGGCATGGTTCCCTAAAGGACCTGAAAAATAATTTGCATAATGGGGTGAGACACTTCTTATTAAGACGGATTATATTATTATCAGTGTGTGGCTAGCATAAGTTCCCGTGTGAATATAAAACTTCCATTATTTCACTGTATATAAAAATATGGCATTTAAACTGTACTGCACTATATATATATGTATGTATAAATACATAATTTCAGAATAATAAATTGTCGACTCAGTATAGCCCATTTATAGTAAATTTGCCCATATATGCACAAAAGATACAACTTGGAATGCTGAATTAGTGTCGTCACGCTATCACATACTCATACAACATGCTTCCTCCCATGATGGATTCTGCGGCCAGAAGGCTGGACTCAGCATATAGTCGGCTGACCATAGTTGAGTCAGAAAAGAGTTGTAAATACGATTATGCCTACCCTAAAGGGTCACTCAGAACTGCATCGGATGGGGCCCCCAGAACTGCCTCGGAGTAGTACTGTACCCATGTCTCCAATCGACTATCCCGTATCACACTTTCATCCCCATGTGATTGCATTTATTGCCCACATATAGCTACAATACCGTGCTCATAATATCATATCGCATATCCACAAGGTTCTAGAATCATATATGGCAATTTACATAATAATACGGAAATCAGAATTCATTTTTCATAACATTGTATAAAACATATGCTATTCATAATTCTATCATTTTCTGCTTTGGTATAAAACCGGCATATCAAATCTCGGCTTATAGCCATCACATCACATCTTGACTTATAGTCGTCACATCACATCTCGGCTTATAGCCATTACACCATACTGTATTATATCAGTTAAAACATTCTATTCAAATATGCCATTTAAAAACTGTTCTAATGCCACACAATTTTTATATGATAAACCATAAATAAAATAAATTGGCGGGGAAACATACAAGTTGCTTAAAAAAGGGGTATGAGAATCTCGAGGGTTTTATTTAACTCAAACTACATATTTTATTGAAAATGGGAGATGTTCAAACCATTTGCGTTGGTTTTCCCCAAAAACGTATAAAAGTTAAAACTACCATTTTCATATACCCGATTCGTTCATAAAATCATATATGTCGCTTCTATAAACATAAATTGCAATTTAATCGGTCCATAATTCAAAAACAACAAACATAATATAATCCTTTTACTTGTTCCTAAAGAAAATGCCTAAAACCTTCAAAACCACGAAAATCTAACCACACAAATTCGCCAAAGATCGATGGCCTAAGTGTCGGGGGAAGGGAGAGAGGATCAGAGAGCACTTGCGGAAACTTCCCAGGCTAAAGAGAGAAAGAAAACCAAAACCATAATTGTTAGAGAGAGAGAGAGAGAGAGAGAGAGAGAGAGAGAGACAACAAAAGTAAATTATGAAAGAAAATGAGTAACTTAGCCCTTAAGTAAGTCTGCCCGCAGGAAAACCGTCGACTATTTTTCAGGGCTTGACAAAACCGTTGATAGTCATTTGGCTTTTAAACAGCTCTCGGTTGTTTACCTGTAGAAAAATCGTCGACGATTTTTCTGATCCTCACAAAACTGACGATGGTTTGGTCCTGGCCAAACCATTTTTTCCTCTTTTTCCTTTCCTTTCTCTTTTCCTTTATTTATTTCTTTATTTTCTTGGTTCGGGTTACTACACTAAGTCTTCATGCTTTGCTTCCATTCTTTATATTTGACTTGACTTCTTGCTTCAATAGTCTTTAGCTTCATCGGATCTTCTAGCTTTAAGTACAAGCTTTCAATAGACTTTTCAATCACTTGATCTTTTATCAACACATGAATCCTGAAACTTCACTTAACAAAAAATGTTAAGTTCCTTTAATTTGTTATCATCAAAATAAGATTCTAAGTCTTGTTAGGCCAACAGGTATATATAGCATTAGCATGGGGGGACAAAGTATAGGAACAAAGCATGGGGGGGACAAAGCAAGGGAACAAGGCATGAAAGGGGGGACAAAGCATAGGAACAAAGCACTGGGGGAACAAAGTATGAGAACAAAGCATAGGGAGGGGGGGACAAAGTACAAGAACAAAGCATGGGGGGAAGCACCTACAAGAAATAAGGGTATTAGTGACGGTTTCAAACCGTCACTAATACTAAAAAAAATCGTCACCAATACTATTAATGACTGTTTTCTCAGTATTAGTGACGGTTTTAGCTTTGTCACCATATATGCGCGGATACTAATACTTATTAGTGACGAAATATTCAAATTGTGACTAATAGTGGAGTATTAGTGACGGAAAAGAGCCGTCACTAATAGCCTACGACCGTCACTATAAAATTGCACATATGGTTGGTTAAACATCGTCACTAAAGCGCATGTATTAGTGACAGATTTAATAACCGTCACTAATATGACTGTAGTAGTGACGGTCAAGAAACTGTTACTAATAATTGACTATTAGTAACAATTATAGAACCGTCACTAATATTTGGCCCCCACAAGGTTGATTCTATAGTGATGGTTTTGGTTATTTAGTGACGGTTTCTAAACCATCACTAATACTTCATCTTCCTATTAATATTAGCAATGGTTTTGAAAACCGTCACTAGTACTTGGAAAAAATTAAATTTTTTTTAAAAATCCTGTAAAAACCTTTAATTACATTTTAAAATACATAAAATTGAACCATAATTACTAAAACATTCATAAATTATTAAAATTTAAAATACAAATTGTTTAAAATTAAAATACATACAAGTACAAATTCAAATTAAAATATACAAATTAATTCTATTCAGTTAACAAGAAAAACAAGAAAAGTAAAAAGTTATACGCATTCGAACCGACTGAAGTGTCTGGCATCGTCATAATGTTTTGAGAGTCACAAACCCTACACAATAATAATTTCACAAGAAATTAGCTAGCTAGTATACAATGTTTGAAAATATATATATATATATATATATATATATATGTATATAGCATGATTTTGTGTTCATAACCAAAGAACAATTCATATTTAATCACTTAATGTATGCACTTTATGACCGTTTTATCATATTTTATTTTTGAAAAAAATTAACTAAAATTTTGGCAACATGCCGTCTGTAACTAGAGCATTTTTACATAACAAAACATACATACAAGCCTGAAGCAATTCATTATGCTCAATATTTTAGTAATAATCCATTCAACACAAGCAGTTCAGTATACTCAATATTTGACAATGTTCCATTCAACACAAGCTATTCAGTATGATAAGACCAAATATTTCATACAAACAATCAGGTTAAGTAGGTCCTTGCAAGCATTAGTTAAGCATAATTGTTTTTCATTACAAAGGTAAAATAAATAAAAATTACAAGATGATTTGCATCAATACACCAAAATAGATGCAAATAGAAAGTAACATCCTTAAGAGAAGCAACGAAAAACTTTCTTGACTTCCAAAACATCATCAGTTCAAGTACAAAAAACGAACACCATCCTCATTACCATCCATTTCTCCCCCTCTGCCATTATCAAAAACAGGGGGTTGTCACTACTGATGATCTAAGAATGGTGCTCTGCTCCTCTATATATGTTCTTATGCATGCATTTTCAATTTAGGATGAAGATCAATCTTCATTTAGCAATCACTTATCCTTTCAATAACAATTTAAGCATGCATCATATCATAAACATTTTACACTTGATTTTTGGGATTTGATTATTTTGGAAAAAATTTTAAAAAAATTTCGGCAGTATGCCGTCTGTATATAAAACATTTCCTAAATCTGTAAATCAAGAAGAGTATACCAAATAGCCTAGTAGTTTTCTATAGCATACAAAACATAAATCACTGGATCAGTCATGCAGGTGACATTCCAAATAAGGCATGCAATCCAGTAGCTCAAATAATAGGTAATACAAAATATAAATCATCCATCAAAGAAATGTAATCATTCACACAGTGTGCAAAAATGAGACACAAATTTTTACCTGCTTATTTGAGCGGCCCTCTAAGAACAAGTCTAAACTCTGCAAGCACTTATGGGGCAAATGTGTGAAGGATTTTTCTCTCTTTAGATGCAAGCCTTTTGTGCAATCACTTCTGATGATCTGCAAACTCCACGAATAAATCCTTTAACTCCTTAGCTATCCTATATTCTGTAGTCTTAAGTGACAAAACTTTAATTCTTCTCCAATTATAGCATTTGTGCTATTTAATTTTTGCTACAATATAAGAATCATAAAATCAATTATGCAATTCAACAACAGAGCTCCAACAGTAAAACAAAATCTCACTTTAATAGTTGATGATATTTCCTCAAAAATTAATAAAAATAAAAATAAAAGAACTTGCCAGGGACTTTAGTTTCAGGTTCCCAATTAATGATTTAAACCATCCATGCCTTAGTATCTTTTCAGTTATCACCCACAACTTAAAAAAATATGAACAAAACAATGAAAGCTAACTAACAAAGGAAATATAAGTTCTAATGAAAGCAATTACTCCAAATCCGATATAATTTGATATAGATTTAAAGGAAAAAGCAGATACTGTGCAATCAATAATAATAATGCATTAAGTTGATACCTTCCTATTGAAAATGTTATAATGTGATTTGGATTGTCCAAAATTTCCCATAATTTCTCCAGGTTCTCTTTAGAATCCAGAAGAACGAATAAGATGAAGGAGGGATGCAAGAGCTTATTAGGGCCTTTGAGGAGTTCTCATGAAGGTGAGAAAGAGGTTGTTGCTTATCTGAAGAATAAGATGAAGGATTTGGAGTGTGCGAAGGCGAGAGCCGAGGTGAGGGTTGAGGCTTGGAAGAAGCGCTCTGTGGAATTAGAGGCTAGGGTGATTTTTTTAAGTGGCAACTGGCGAGTTAGTAAGATACACCTTCGCATTGATCTTGAGCAAATTATTTGCAAGACATTGGTCGTTAACTCTAGTAGAAGCAATGCATGCAGTGACAATTCCAAAATCAACAAGATTCTTTCGCTTCCAAGGACCTTAAACATTAGATAGATTTATTAGCACCAACCAAAAATTAACTTTATAAATACAGAACAAACTAGCCACAACTATAAATAACTGCATCAAGTCATAAAACAATCATAGGGTGGAGGCTAGCCCCTCCAATACAGAGTACAAAATAACTGCCTTGAGATAAATAACCAATTATTATTTCCTGTGCAATTCAACTTAATGCTCTTCCAAACTTACACACATTCATCATTCATATATAGGATTCAACAAAACATGACATCAAATTTAGCATGCAATGTTTGTAAACTTTCATATAAGTGGTAAAAAAAAAAAAAAAAAAAAAGATATAAGTAAGCTTTGAAACACTATGATCTATATATATATATACACACACACATACATACATCCACACACACACACACACACACACACACACACATACATACATACATACATACATATGTATATATATACATACACACACGTAAACTACATTTTACATACCTTATAATGAAAGGAGAAGCCACCTGCATCGTCTGGTCGAGATTGGTGCATAATTTGTTCGAGCTGAGCTTGCCTGTTCATCATGGCTTCCAGTCGAGCTTCAAAGGTGGACATCTTCTCTTTCAATTGCTAGTTCTCCATTTCCACCATATGCACTCGGTGAGTCATCTCCACTGCACGGTGCTATGTAATCAACTAGTGTACCTTTGTAAGTAATATCCACATAAAATCTAGAAATAGCCAGAAAAACGTAATGATATAGTGAAGCACAAAATACAGGTAGAAACCAAAAGCACCATGTATTTTCATTAATTTCAGAGGCAATATAATGTAGATAGAAACATCAAAGCATAGGTACAGCCATTCAAAAGCATGGTAAAATAGACTACAAGAAAAAACAAATAAAAGAAAATAAAATAAAAGCAAAGTGTGCATGAGCACAGTGCATAATCAAAATAGAAAGGGCATGAAAAGATCCCAAGCATCTAGCCTATCCTAATCAAAGTTAGAATCAAAATTAGAACTAGCCAAGCAAGGCGAGGCGGCTGCTCTAGCGGCGCCTCAATCCCATGCCATTTCCTCCAGAATACGACGCAATTTAGTGGTAAGAGGGGAGGGTGGTGGTTTGCGTGGCCTGAGGATACAGAATGGCATCAGCTAATCAGACGTGTCCGCTAGAGGCCCCACAGCAACATCTAGTGGCATGGTTGGCCTAATCATATGGAACAACACCAGTTGAGCGAACATGTCCTCTGTAAGTCCTGGGGTAACATTCGGGGACCAATCTCTAATGGGTGGCACAGCAGAACGTGCCAAGGGCAACTACACATCCTCAAGAGTCACCTTTGCTGCTCTTGTCTCCTCCAAAATCCGTTTGTGCTCACTCAGAGCTGCTCAACCCTTGGAAGAAGACTCTCCCCTTGGCGGGTAAGCAGGGATGGGACGTCGCACAAGGTGGGGCACAAACACCAACATCCATAAAAAATATGTAGTCATTTGGTGCATTATGAATAGTAAACTAGTGCCAAATATTAATATATCATCAACATATAAACATATTATTACGCCACAATTACCATCAAATCTGTTGTACAAACATTTATCCAATTCATTAATTTCATGTCCATCACTTATAAGAGTGTAATCAAACATTTTAAGCATCCATGGTAAAGGTGTTTGTTTAAGTGCATACAATGATCCAACTAATTTACAAATTTTTTGCTTAGCACCATCTACTTTATGACCTTCAGGTTGTTCCATTGAAATTTCTTCCTCTAGATCACCATTCAAGAATTCAATTGTTACATCCATCTAGTGTATATATAGGTTATATATAGAAGCTAAGGCAATTAAAACTCTAGTAGTTGTGACCTTTGTAACTGGAGAATAAGTATAAAAAACATCCTCTCCCTTTTTTTGGTTATACCCTTTAACTACTAATCTAGCTTTAAATTTATCAGTACTACCTTCTTTTCTTAACTTCTTTTTGAATACTCATTTACACCCTATTGTTTTATATTTAGGTGGTAAATCTACAAGATCCTATGTGTTATTTATTTTTAGAGATTCTAATTCATCTTCAATTGCTTCTTTCCAAAACATAGCATCTAGTGAAGTTATAGCTTGTTGATATGTATGTGGATCATCTTCAACTAGAAAATTTATCACAAATTTAGATTCAAAAGTTGTTTCCTTTCTACATCTTTTACTTTTCCTAGGTTTAGGATTTTTTACATTGTTGTCAAAAATTTCTTTTCCACAAGATGTTTTATCTATTACTTATCCTTTATCTTTTAAAGGAAAAATGTTTTCAAAAAATTGGTGCTTCAATATTGTATTTGGTTCTAATACATTATTATCAAATCTAACTATTACGAATCTAGATGCAACACTATTTTGAGCATGTCCTATAAATAAGTATATGATTGGTAGATGGAATAACTTTTCCCCACACATTAGAAGGCAAACCTAAACTTACTAATATTACATTCATCATATCTTTCAATATTCTATTTTTCCTTTTAGATATACCATTATGTTCAGGTGTATAAGGAGGTGTTACTTCATATATTATTCCATTTTATTTACAAAATTCATTTAAAAATCCTATTTCGTATTCTCCTCCTCGATCAATTCTTAATATTTTAATTTTCCTATTTTTTTATTTTTCTCTTCTGTTTTAAACTTAGTAAAAGCATCTTTAGCTTCATCTTTGGATTTTAGTAAATAAACTATTGTATATCTTGAGAAGTCTTCAACAAATTTTATGCAATAATTTTTACCACCTCTACTCATCTGACTTTTAAAATCTCCTAAATCACTATGGATGAATTCTACTAATTGTTTACTTCTAGTTAACAATATTTAAAAGAATTTCTAGTAAATTTAGCTTCTACACAAATTTCATATTTTTATGTGTTAGAGTTAGCTAAGCTTGCTATTAGACCTAAATTCCTCGTTCTTTTAACATAAGAAAAGTTTATATATCATGCCAAAGATCTAAAGAATCAGCTAAATAAGCATAAGAACTAACATTTTTTATCCATACTATTAATAACAATCGATACAAACACAGTCCATTATTATAGTAATCCTTACCTAGGAAGACACTATTACGAGTCAAGATTAATTTGTCTGACTCAAAAACCAATTTGATACCAACCTTATTGAGGATGGATCCAGAAATCAAGTTTATTCTATTATCTGGTATATAATATATAGTAGTCAATCTTAAGATTTTTCTAGATCTGAGCATAAGGCTCACAATACCTGTAACACCCCGAACCCTTAAACCCGGGTCCGGCGCGTTATACGTGATAAAATCCCTGATAATCCATAATTAATATATATATGCAGCAGAAAACATAAACATAATCTTCATATAACGTAATACCAGACTTTACTAATTCTAACTATAATCCATAATAAATCATTCATCACCTGCATTTCCATAAATCTACATAACTCTCAAAACATTTTAGTATTTTCACAATCCATCATTTCTCAACAGACTTAAAACGTAAAGACATAAAACATAAAATATTTACATCCCCAAACTATTATAAAAAATATACCCTTTCTTTTTATATTCCTCAAAAATGCTAAATACCCTCGAGCTCCCTAAGCTCGACCTCGAGGATGTCCTGAAAAAGAAATAATCATATTCGGGTGAGACACATCTCAGTAAGGGAAGAAACAATATATTAAAACAGTGTGTGGCTAACATGAGTTTCATAAATATCATTTTAATAACATTTGCAAAATGTTATCATAAACATTGAAATTATTCTCTAAGCCTAATCAAACACATGCAAAAGTTTTAACCCATGAGATTACCCAAGGATAGGGGTGATTACTCGCCCATACAAGTAGCACCCTCTGCTCTGATACTTAGGCAACCCGAAGGTCACAGTTAAAGCATACCAGGGCACTCACCTTATTCAGTAAGCCCTGAAGAGATAAATTAATCTCGTACTCACACAGTTCATACAAAAGTTTATCTGCGAAGGCTCCCAAGAATAGGGAAATCTACCCGCCTATACAAGTAGTTTCCCTCTGCCCTAACACGTTATGCTACCTACTGCTACGCCTAATACAACCAGGGCACTCGCCTTCTCAGCAAGCCCTCGGGCGAAGAGTTTGTCTCTCCCAAATGTAACATGTTCTACTAGCATAAATACTGCTAATACCATAATACATTATTTTGTTTGCCATTATTCTGCATCTCTCAACTGTTCATGTTCTCATCTTTTACTTTTCATTTCATTTCACTTTACGTGACTCTTTTCCATTTTACATTATTCACATTTCATTTCTATTTCATTCATTTCATTTCATTTCATACCCAGCATCGTTCAGCTGTTTTACCTAGTATTTTTCAGCTATCATACATTTACCCAACATCTTTCAACTGTTTTACCCAACAAATTTCAACTGTTTACATGGTTGCATTAACACACACAAGCAGTATAGTTCATATCATATTTCATTCTCAATGTATTACTTACTTAACATGCATCTCATACATTTAACATATATTTCCACACAACATTCCTATTTACTCATGCCACACAATTTAGTAATAAAATTCATACACTGCCTGTAAAATAAGTCAACTAACATTTAATGTTTATATACTGAAAATACCTTTCATTCCTTACATAATTACCCTGAAAATATTTTTTCACTTTCATCAGTTCATTTTCACATATACATATCTAATAAACAGCTCTAAACTCGAAAAAAATATAATTTAAACAATTGGCATTTTAAACTCATACCGAAACATATACATATACATATAACAAAATTTATTTTTCATTAAATTCATAAAAATTCTAATTTAATATATATTTTTCCAGCTTACCTGGTTTCTTGAACTACGCCAACAGGGACCCCGAAAAATACATGCGGTGCTCACCCGAACCCCGAATTAAAAATCCTAATTCCATTAAATTAATCCTAAATAAAATACTATTTTAATATTTCCTAAGCCCTTAAATACCCAATAAATAATTATACCCTTAAATATAGTCAATTTGCCAAATTTCTCAAATCTCACTTTCGCTTTGGAGTGGGGCCTAAAAATCCCAATTGGAAATTTACTTATGTCAAAATGACGACGATCACAACTAGGACCCCACGGTAGTGCCTGATTGTCGATTTGACTGCAGATTTAACAAGAAATTGAAAGATTAGGGAAATATACCTTTCCCCAGGAGTGGTGCCTACGCCGCTCCCATGACAAATTCGTTCCAATAAAAATGTCGATGGCAAAACTAGGAATCCAACGACACCTTTCATTTTCCGATCAGTGCTCATTAGACTGACGAAATCGAGGAGAAAGAGGAGGACGACGAAGGAGGCGATGACTAAGTGCAGGAGAGAGTGAGAGAGGCTAAGCGCCTTTCCTGTTTCTTCCTTAGGAAGTTTCAGTTTAATCATAATATATATATATATATATATATATATATATATATATCATATTATTTATTTAATACATCAGATTTAATAACACTTAATTTATTTATTTATTTACAATAAATTTTTTTAATTTTTATTTATTTATTTATTTATTTAATTTAATAATGTTTAACTAATTAATTAATTAATAATATTTTTTATTTAATAACTCTTTTTTTTTCCTAGTTATTACAATACCCCTTCTTAGCACAGGTGAGGATTGGGCATTACCCATAAATATTGGGTAAAAAAACAAGAATTTCTTATAATATCACAAACCTTGTATAAGATCTTGATAATTAAAAAATGTCTCCCACAAGGATTTTGAGATATATGGAACCATGAAATCGTAAAGCATAGAAGAAAAACGAGGAATGAGGCAGAAGAGGAATCAAAACCTTGTGGGAATCGTTGGGCACTGAAATCAACGGCGAGAGGCTGTGATGGCGACAAGCTACGACGGCAACAGGCAAGGGGCTCTGCGAAAGGCGACGAGCGAGGGGCTCTGCAAACGATGATGGGCGAGGGGCTGTGACGGTTCGCGAATGGCAAAGGGCGAGGGGCTGCGATGAACGGCGATGGTGAGGGGCAGCGACGAAAGGCGAGGGGCTGGGGTTGCGACAGAGAGAGGAGGATCGGGAGGGGAGGAGGGAAACAGATGGGGAAATGAGGGAATTTGGGGGAAACCCAAGCGGCGTGGGAAAATATATTTATGCGTATTAGTGACGAATCTAAACCGTCACTAATACCTCACAAACCGTCACTAATATATGTACTAAATTATTTTTATATTTTTTAAATAAAGAGCTTATTAGTGACAAATCTAAACTGTCACTAATATCATATTATTAGTGACGAATCTTCTCGAACCGTCACTAATATTGTTAACTAAATTATTTTAAAATTTTTTAAATAAAAATGACTATTAGTGACAAATCTAAACTGTCACTAATACTCTGTTATTAGTGACGAATTTTCCCAAACCGTCACTACTATTGTTTACAAAATTATTTTTAAAATTTTTCAAATAAAAGGACTATTAGTGACGACTCTAAACCGTCACTAATAGTGTCGTATTAGTGATAGGTTCTAAAGTCATCACTAATGCTTACACTATTAGTGACGGTTCTTAAAAATCATCACTAGTACCCACTTTTAATGACGAAATTGAATCCATCACTAATAAATTCATCACTAAAAACCAATTTTTTTTTAGTGTTTACTAGGTCCTGATATAATAAATGCTCTCACATCTTACTAAGCACACATGCAAGCTTGGTTGTCTTGCATTATTACAAATTAAATAAAAAAGATATGTCAAGAGACCCAATCCGTGTGGGGCCCATTGGAGTTGTGTGGAGCCGCTACGATTGTGTGGGGCCCACATGGGTCTCGAACTTGCTTCGCCATATCAACTGAGGTCTTCATGCACCGAAAGTCTTCACATAATCCATGTGTACCTACAAAATAGTTATAAACCGAAGTGGACATTAGGAGGTCATCCACACGTCATCATGTCGGCAAAGGAGTGGACATCACGAGTCACCATGTCTGCAAAGGAAATAGGCAAGGCATTTTGATCCCCATCATCTCTCTCGGGCCCAAAAGAATTCTTCTCCAAAGAATTAGAGGTGTACTAAGAATACAACTCCGGGTTGAGATGAAGGAGGTCTCCTCTAAGAATCCAGTTCCTCTCAAAAAGTGGCTTGTCTCTCCACTTGACCTAGAACTTTTGATATGATCCTGCTCGTGTGGATGTTATCTTGTCATCCAAGATCTCTTCAATCTCATCAAGGTTCTTTGGTATAGGTAAATGTAGAGGCAATGGTAACTTTGGGGTTTCTAGTTCAAGAGGAGTGGGGAATGAAGTGGGATCACCAGCTGGGTTAGAATTTGAAGGCTCCATAAAATATGTTGCTTCAAGAAAAGGGGTTAGATTTTCAACATTAAACAAATTGCTTATGCTAAAATCTATATGAATATCAAGCATGTAAGCATTAGAACTAATTTTCTTTAAAACTTTGAAATGTTCCATCTTTTTAGCATGCAACTTTCTTACCTTTTCTAATGGAATCCACTCAGGATGAATACAGACAATAACCATACCACCCTTTGAAAATTCTTGCAACCTGCGATGTATGTCAGCACTAGATTTATAATGTTCATTATTCAAATTAATTTTCATTCTTCTGTCAAAGTGTAGATCATGTATATATATGCTTTGAAAATGTATCATACTGCTCACACACTCTAGACTTAGGTGGTAATGGAATAAGATCTACAGGGTTCCTATTCACTATCTCATTTTGCCCATCAGTTTGGATTTGGTAGTCATATTCCCTCATTTCATTCACTTGTTTTATTAACTCCTCATGTTATCTCGGGTTCACTCTATGATGTGGTAAGCTAGGTAAAGATGAACTAGGAACAAGATCAATGACATGTTGAATCTCTCTCATAGGAGGCAATTCATTTGGATAGAGATAGCATCGTCGAACTCAGAAAATATGGGTGACACCTCAAGTGTTGTCTTATGTTTAGGAATAGAGGAGTCATTCTCTTGGGTCACCGTGACATAGAAAACCTGTTTCTCTTGCTCAAATTGATCTTTGCCTATGAGATTTAATGATTCTCCACTAGTTTTTGTATTTTCCTTTTTCTTAGTTTTTTTTACCTTTCAGCTCTAGTGGATTCAAAATAATTCTTTTTCCATTACACCTAAAGGAATAAGTGTTGGCACGTCTATTATGTGAGACATCCAAATCATACAACCAAGGTATTCCCGAAAGAATATGGGCAGCATCCATAGGGAGGACATCACACCAAATTGCATCTTCATAATCACCAATCTTAATAGGGACTAGACATCTATGGCTCATAGCATGGTAGTGGCATCAACCTAAGCTACCTTATATGGTTGTGGCTATGGTTCAAGTTTCAATCCTAACTTCTCAGTTGTGGATTTAGACACAACATTCATACAACTACCACCATCTATGATCATCTTGCAACTAATTTTATTCCCGCACTTGATGTAAGTATGGAAAATAGAAGTGTGACGCCAATCCTTCTGATCCTTGGGAATGGTCATAATGTGTCTCATCACACTCAACCTAGAACTCTCATTTAGCTCACTTGACAAGTCATCTATTGATGTATCTCTCTCACCAATATCAATCCTACGACCTAGATAAGGATTCTTGACCTAAGTAAACATCTTAGGGGTTGGGGAAGGATTCAGACACACTATGGCAAACCTTATAATGGTTTTTGGTCACACAAAGTAGGGTTAAGTGTAAACCTAACCTAATTAAGCTCCAAATATCCAAAATTCAGAATTAGGTGGGCCATTCTGAGCAAAATCGTCGACTATTTTCCTGAAGTCGTTGACTATTTCAGACAATATTGAAATCTTGCAAGCTGCTAGCTGCTGCGAACTCCCTTCCATATTTGGAGCATAACTTTTTTCTAGAAAAGTACAAATAGGGTGATTGAGGTATCAAAATAAAGCTAAGAAAATTTCCCATAACTTTTGTGTTTAACATTTTTGAAAACAGGAAGTTTTTGATAGAGAAAATTGCATATCCATTTGGCGGCAGAAAAATAAGGATGTTGGGACTTAGAGGATTCGGCTAATTCGACCTAAGCTCTGATACCAAGATGGTGTAGGACGGGATTGGTCGACCTAATCCTACGGTTCGACCATCACACAAGCACATACATTCGAAACACTTTGGATTAAGAATTTAATTAACCAAACATAAACACCATAAATTATGTTATCGTTCACAAGTTGTCGGATTTTTGAAAAGATGTATATGTTTGTCCAGAAAACAAGTCTCAAGGGTTCCTTATCAAGGAATCAAACTTTATGCATATTGATGTTAATTTCAAAGCTAAAGCCAAGATTGCCAGCTCTAACTTAGCAAACTAATATTCATACAATTGATTTTAGCTAACAAGTATCAAAATTGCTATCTATGGATTCAAACGAGTTATTCAAATATGGGATTTTAAACTACTTGCAATGGTTCACAAAATAAAACAAGGATTCAAACAAGTACCAAATTTACCAAGAGATTCGTTTGGATGACTTGACATTATTCCCATGTATTTGGATTACACCGTAGGTCCTTCATACAAGCTTTGAACCACAATATGAATGCAACAATGGAGTGTAAATGTAATAGTCGTGTGGGTGTCTACGGGAGATGGTCGCGGGGGTGTATGTTGGTGGTTGTCGTATGGTGTTGATGGAGGCCGTGATAGTGTTAAATGGAGGAGGGGATGATGGAGTCCCTGGATAGATTAGTGGTCTCTCACCACTTGATCTCTGGAGAGAACGACGTAGTCTCACACTACTCACTCACAAGGATAGAAACAAGCTTTACAAGCTCAATCAAAGAAATGTTCCTTCTATATTCAACTTCAACTCTCTTCTTATTTTTTTTTACAATGAGAAGGTATATATAGACTTAGCATGAGGGGACGAAGTATGGGGACAAAGCATGGGAGGGAGGGACAAAGTATGGGTACAAAGCATGGGGGGAAACAAAGTATGGGAACAAAGCATAGAGGGGGGGGGGGGAAGCACTAGGTCCAAATATAATAAATGCTCTCATAGCTTACTAAGCACACATGCAAGTTTGGTTGTCTTTGCATTATTACAAATTAAATATAAAACATATGTTAAGGGAGGCCTAATTCGTGTGGAGCCCATTGGAGCCGTGTGGAGCCCACATAGGTGAACTTACTTTGGCATATCAACTGGGATCTTCATGCACTGAAAGTCTTCACCTAATCCATTTGCACCTACAAAATAGTTATGAGCCGAGGTGGACATTGGGAGGTCATCCACGTGTCATCATGTCAGCAAAAGAGTGGACTTCAGGAGGTCGTCCACGTGTCACCATGTCTGCAAAGGAAATAGGTATGGCATTTTGATCCCCATCACCTTGCATATTTGACACTATACCTAGGCGCCGATACGACGCATTGCTTCAAGGCTATGACCTAGCCCACCTAGCCCACTTTTGTTACACTCGGGTGGTATAAGTGCAATGCATCGCTTGTAGAGGATGCCTCAACAAATAATCGATAAGGATTCATGTCATAATGATCTAATAAGTTTTATGCTGGCTGTCAACTACCTAACACAACCCTCCTCCTTTGCTCGAGCTTGAGATCAAATGTGTATGAAAAGATTAGTACATCAAGTGTCTTAAGTTACTTTACATTATAATAGAAGAAAAATATTAATTGATAATTTGATTTTTTTTTTTCTTTGTGTCCATTTGAAAAAATATTAATTGATAACAACAACTTTAAAATTTACAATCTAAGGGATATGCATGGTTTGGTTAACTAAACAATGCATGATCGTGAGTTTAGTTACATCTCTTGAACTTTAAAGTTTTGTCCAATAAACTTCATCCAATTTTGAGAACATATAATTTAAATATTAAATTTAAATTTTATATAAATTTGGATAAAATAAAATGTAAAATTGCATTTCCTTTTTTAAAAATTTACACAAATCAAAATTTAATGTTAAAAATTGTACTCCGAAAATTATGCCTTAGTTTCATAATAAAATGAATTTATGACTACACTGCCATAGTTCCATAAGAAAATGATTTTCTGATGGCAAGCCTATTAAATGAAACAAATATGCTCAATAAAATTGGCTAAATGTCTCATTTATAACATGGAATAAAGACCATCAACTTTTTATATTTGTATATTACAAATGTGTGTACTATATCATGTAAAGCTCAATGTGTTATGTATACTTCATCTTTCTACAATTTATTTCGATATTCTCCTCAACTAACCCAACTAAATCCCAATAATTTTTACAAGTACATGATTGTAACATATTTTATGAACAAAAAAAAAGATAAATTAATGTAACATAATTAAGTACTAGAATCTGAAGGGAGAAAATATAATAAAACTTAAAAGATAAAATGATTAAGAGGGTGATCAGATAATAGGAGATAAGATAGATACGAATAGGGGTGTGCAATCGATCGGTTTGGCCAATTCGACCAATTAACTGAATTTTTTTATTAACCTCACCCCATAACTAAATCGATCGAATTGAGCTCTTTAACCAAACCGTATCCGACTGAACCAAATTGTCAGGTAATTTGGTTAACTAAATTTAACCGAATAAAATTAAAATTAATTATAGAAAAAATATGAATATATAATTCATATGCCAAAATGGGAATGGCCGGATGGGTAGGGAATCTGGGAATGTTTGAATGAAATATTGGAAGTTTGGAACCCTAACCTAAAATCATATAACTTAATAATTTATATTTCATTATTAATTAATTAAAATTCTAGTAATTTGGTTAACTGATTTATATTTTCTCCATAACCAAATTGAAAACCGAATACCCAAATTTACCCTATTCTGAAATTGAACCGAACCGAATTACAAATTAACCTAACCAAATTAAACCGACTGAATTCAATCGGTTAACTCGATTAAAACTAAATTATGCTCATTCCTAGATATGAATACTATCTGAAATAGTGTTGGGTTTCCCTCCTATGTGGAGGATGACCTACATGTATAAATTATTCTCTTAGAAGTCTTAGTCAATGTCCAAGTAGAATTCATGTCCAAGTGGAAGTAAAAAACCTCTATGCTTTGGTATCTCAATTGTTGTCTTGGAATGGAGTGGTTCTTTTTTAGTTAAGTGCATCTTTCTTTGGAAGATGGAGGGTCATTTTTTTTTAGAAGTAAATAAACGCTTTTTTGGGAAGCTATTGTTGTAGAAAAAGAGAGCCTTAAGCATCCTTAATTGAGACAACTAAGAAAGAGTGAGGGAGCTGAGAGAAGAAAATTTGTTTGCTGAAAACTCAGGATTGAAGGTGCCTACGTAGTGAGCTTGATCTTGACAATCGGATTGCATTTCCTGTCTGATTAAGCTAAAAATTTGACAAGTTGTTCATGACTCATCCTTCTTCATTCTGGTCAGTCTGATTGTCATGTGGAGTTTTATAACTTTAGTTTTGTGGCCTAGACAGTGAGCCGAAAATTTGACAAGTTGTTCGTGACTCATCCTTCTTCATTCTGGTCGGTCTGATTGTCATGTGGAGTTTTATAACTTTTGTTTCATGGCTTGGACAGCAACCTCTGTTTTGGATGAGACCTCTCCATTTCTCATTCAAGTTAGATTCCACCTTGATGGTGATAGCTTATATAATTTTTCTATGCCAAGAATTTGTGATTCTTGATGATTTTTATTGATCTATGCCTATAGTTTTAACTAGGGAAGACATATTGTAACCTACTAATTTGAAATGGTGGAAGATTGGAAGTAAACTTTGGTCTTGTGATTTTTTCTTTTATATCGAAGAGTTGTTCACGTAAATCTTGGTGTTCTCTTTGTGATTGTGTGGCTGATTATGTGCGTTAGTTGTTATGTATTTTTATTTTTGGATAATTAATTATTCTACTTAATGTTGATTAGACTTGGGGAAGGTTTATTTTTTGTGTCATTGTGTTTTGGACGTCACCTCCATAACCCATCTCTTCCCTAACAATGGTATCAGAGCTTGGTTTCTTTGTAGTCATGGAGGTGAACACTAGTAGAATGATTAGTTTGAATGAGAGTAATTATCACATTTGGAAAGGAAAAATGGAGGACCTAATTTATTGCAAAAATTATCATGCTCCTATTCTTGGTGAGTTGACCATGCCTAGTGATAGAACTGATGATGATTGGAAATTGTTAAATAGGCAAGTATATATGTGGTTATATCCGGAAATGGGTTGATGATAATGTCCATAATCATGTGGCTAATGAAATTGATGTTCACTCACTTTGGACAAATCTAGCTGAGCTTTATGCTAGAAAAACAGGGTGGAAATAAATTGTATATGATAAAGAAGCTTATGAATTTGAAATATAAGGATGGCACTCCTATTATTGATCATTTGAATGAAATGCAGGGAATTATAAATTAGTTGGTATCTATGAAAATTTCTTTTGATGATAAGGTTCAGACTTTATGGCTTCTTGGTTTTTTACCAAACAATTAGGAGACTTTTAGAGTTTCCATGACTACAAACTCAGTCCCTGAAGGAGTTTGGTAAAAAGTAGTTTGTTGAAGGAAGATACAAGGAGAAAAACTGCATGTTCTTCATCCTCTTAGTTAGAAGCCTTTGTCACAGAAAATAGGCGGAGAAGCAAAGTCAGAGGTCCTGGAAATCGTGATAAATCTAGAAGCAAGTCCAGCTCAAAGAAAAAGTAAAGAAAAGAAAAAAAATGACAAGAAATATGAAGATAAAGATAAAGCTACTACGGTTTCTGATGGCTTTCTTATTGTTTGTGAGAATAATGAAATTAATCTTACTTGCCAGAAGACTAGTTGGGTAATAGACAGTGGTGCCTCCTTTCATGCAACCTCCAGAAGGGATTTCTTCTCATCATATACATTTGGTGACTTTGGTGCAGTGAAGATGGGAAATGATGACTCATCTACAGTTGTTGGCATTAGAGATGTATACTTGCAAACTAACAATGGCAACAAGTTAATGCTCAAAGATGTAAAGCCTATTTCAGACATCAGATTGAATTTAGTCTCTACAGGGAAGCTTGATGATGAGGGATATTGTAACACCTTTATGATGGGCAAGGGAATCTCACTAAAGGTTCTATGGTTGTTGCGAGAGGAAAGAAGTGTTCTACACTTTACTTGATGTAGGCAAAGTTCTTCAAGGGCATGGTCAATGCGGTGGAAAATGATTCAAATTCAGAGTTAAGGCACAAAAGACTTGGGCATATGATTCAGAAAGGAATTGAATTTTTAGTTAGGAAAAAGCTTTTCCCATAAATGAAAGGTATGTCTTTGAAGCCTTGTGAACATTGTTTAGCTGGAAAGCAACATAGATCCTTTAAAGCTACTCCTCCATCTAGAAAATGTAATATTTTAGATTTGGTGCATTTAAATGTGTGTGGTCCCATGAAAACTAGAACACTTGGTGGTGCGTTGTACTTTGTTACTTTTATCGAGGATCATTCCAAGAAAGTGTGGGTGTACACCTTGAAGACCAAAGATCAAGTGTTTGATGTGTTTAAACAATTCTAGGCTAGTGTTGAAAGAGAAACATTAAGAAAATTGAAGTGCATCAGATTAGATAATAGTGCTGAATATTTAGGGCCATTTGATGAGTATTGCAGAGCTCGGGGCATTTGACAGCAAAAAAATCCTCCAAAAACTCCTCAGTTTGAATGGTTTGGCAGAAAGTATGAACAACATTTTTGATAGAGAGAGTGAGATGCATGTTTTCATACGCTAAGTTTCCAAAATCATTTTGGGCTGAGGCATTGAGTATAGCAGTTCACTTGATAAATCTCTCCATGTATTCCCTTGCAGTGTGACATGCCAAAAAAAGTTTGGAGTGGGAAATATGTTTCCTATCATCACTTAAAAGTGTTTGGCTGAAAAGATTTTGCACACATTCCTAAGGATGAGAGATCAAAACTTGATGCAAGAACAAAATCATGTATCTTTTTGGGATATGGACACGACAATTTTGGGTACAGATTGTATGATCCATTTGAAAAAAAAAATTGATTAGAAGTAGGGATGTTGTTTTTGTTGAAGACCAAACTATTGAGGACATTGAAAATTTTTTTGAAAAGGAAAAGAATAATGATGACTTGGTTGATTTGGATCTAGTTCCTCATTCTATGATTTATGCAAATGATGATCGGGGTAATGTGGATGACGTAGATCCACCTACAATTAGTGATGAGGTAATTGAGTTAAATGAGCAACCAATTGTAGAAGACAGAGTGCCAACAATTTCATATGATATACCATTTAGGAGATCATCGAGGGCCCATCAACCCTCAAGCAGGTATTTCCCACATGAATATATATTGCTCACAGACAGGAAAGAACCAGAGTGCTATCAGGAGGCCGTAGAACATGAGCACAAAGAAGAATGGTTGAAGGCTATGCAAGAAGAGAGAAAATCCCTACATGAAAATAATTCATTCAAGCTGATAAATTTACCAAAGGGTAAGAAAGCATTGAAGAATAAATGGGTATACAGATTGAAGACTAAATAAAATAGTTCACATCACAGATACAAGGCAAGGTTGGTTGTGAAAGGCTTCAGCCAAAAACAAAGAACTGACTTTGATGATATTTTTTTCTTCAACTGTGAAGATGTCATCTATCAAAATGGTGCTCCATTTAGAAATGATGGTATGGATTTGGAGATAAAGCAGATGGATGTGAAGATTGATTCTATCCATGGTGACTTGAAAGAAGAGATCTACATGAAGCAACCAGAGGGTGTTTAGGTGAAAGGAAAAGAAAATTTGGTTTACAGGTTAAAGAAGAGCTTGTATGGGTTGAAGCAAGCACCGAGGTAATGGTATAGGAAGTTTGAATCAATTTTGGAGTGGCATGGTTATGGAATTACTTATAGTCTTAATGTTTTTATTTAAAGATTTTCTAAAAGTGATTTTCTTATTTTATTGCTCTATGTTGATGATATGCTAATTATTGACCATGATATGTACAAGATTAACAGGTTGAAGAAAGATTTGAGTAAGTATTTTGTCATGAAAGACTTAGGGACAACAAAGAAAATCCTTGGCATAGAAATCGCTTGTGATAGGAAAGTCAAGAAGTTTATCACAAGAAAAGTACATCAAGAAAGTGCTTGAAAGATTTAATATGGAGAAGGCTATGGAAGTTAGCTTTCCCTTTGCTAATCACATAAAGTTGAGTTCCAAGCAGTGTCCTTCCACCAAGAAATAGAAGGAAGAGATGAAAAGAGTTCCATATGCTTCAGCAGTTGGAATTTTGATTTATGCAATGGTTTGTACAAGGCCAGACATAGCTTATTCCGTTGGTGTTGTTAGTAGATTTCTCTCCAATCCTAGTAAAGAGAATTGGAATGCTGTGAAATGGATTCTCAGGTATCTCTGAGGTACTTCCTCCTTATGTGTTTTCTTTGAGAGTGGAAAACCTTTATTGGTTGGTTATATAGAGGTAGACATGGCTGAAGATGTTGATACTAGAAAGTTTACATTGGAGGTACTTGATTACTTTCACAAGAGGAGTTGTGGGCTGGCAATCAAAGTTAAAGAAATATGTTGCTCTTTCTACAACTAAAACTGAGTTTATTGCAGCCACTGAATCTTGTGAGGAAGTGTTGTGAATGAAAATATTATTGTAGGAGCTTGGATTCAAGCAAGAGAGGCATGTGTTGTATTGTGATAATCATAGTGCGATTCATCTTTGTAAGAATCACACTTTTCATTCTTGATCGAAACATATTGATGTGAAATATCATTGGATTAGAGATGCACTAGATTATGACTTGTTAGAAACCAGAAAGATTCATACTAATGACAATAGTTCAAACATGATGACAAAATCCCCTATCAAGGGAAAAACATAAAACATGTTTCATGATTGCTGATATGGTGAACTTCTCCACATAGTCAGGAGGGGGAGATTTGTTGGGTTTCCCTCCTATGTAAAGGATGACCTACATGTATAAATGATTCTCTTGGAAGTCTTCGTCAATGCCCAAGTAGAGTTCATGTCCAAGTGGAAGTAAAGAGCCTTCGTGCTTTGGTATCCCAATTGGTGTCTTGGAATGAAGTGGTTCTTTATTAGTTAAGTGCAACTTTCTTTGGAAGATGGAGGGTAATTTTTTTTAGAAGTAAATAAACACTATTTTGGGAAGTTATTACCGTAGAAAAAAGAGAGCCTCGTGCAACTTTGGGACAGCAAAGAAAGAGTGAGGGAGAGAAGAAAATTATTTGCTAAAAATTCAAGATTGAAGGTGTCTCCGCAATTAGCTTGATCTTGACGATCGCATAGTCATTTCTTGTTCCATTAAGCTCAAATTTTGATAGGTTGTTCATGACTCATCCTTCTTCATTTTGGTTGGTCTGATTGTCATGTGGAGGTTTGTAACTTTGGTTTCGTAGCTTGGACAACGGCCCTTGTTTGGGTGAGACCTCTCCATTTGTCATTCAAGTTTGATTCCACCTTAATGGTGATGGCTTATATTATATTTCTATGCCAATAATTTGTGATTCTTGATAATTGTTGTTGATGTATGCCTATAGTTTTAACTAAGGAAGACCTATTGTAACCTACTAATTTGAAGTGGTGGAATATTGGAAGTGGACTACGGTCCCGTGGTTTTTCTCTTCATACCAAATGGATTTTCACGTAAATCTTGGCATTCTCTTTGTGATTGTGGGGCTAATTTTGTGTGTTGGTTGTTATGTATTTTTTTTTTTGGATAATTAATTATTCTACTGAGTGTTGATTGGACTTGGGGAAGGTTTGTTTTTTGGGCCATTGTGTTTTGGACATCACCTCCATATATAACGCACCTCTTCCCCAACAAATAGAATGGCTAGCTCAATTGAAAAAAAAAATAGTAAAAGAGATTTTAGATGAATTTAGACAAAATTATCAAGTAGTAAAGAAAGTTGGTGGTACAATCAAGATATTCAAAAGCCAAAAAATAATAATAAAAATTGGTATAAAACATGACATAATTACATAAACATCGAAAACTTTAAAAAGTATAAAGATGTAGGAAAAGATGTAGAAAATGTCATTTGTGAAGCTAAAAATAGAGTTTATAATAATTTATCTGCTAGGTTAGATATAGAAGTGAAGTTTTGGTTGAATAAGAAGACATTAAAGAGAGGTGACAAATCTACTTTATAAGTTGTTTAATGAAAATTAAATTGAAAGTTTAAACTTAGTAGTGGTAAATGAAGAAAAGACTAGCAATTTGATATTTATTCGTAAAATTAGAATTATTGGAATTAGGATGATTTTAAAAAGATGGAAGGTGGGAAATCTATTGGACCACATAACATCCCAATTGATGTTTGGAAATGTTTTGGCGAATAATGGAAGTATATGGTTAACCTATATATTCAACAATATTATAATTAAAAATCAAGAAAAGACATGAATGAAGAAAAAGTACGTTAATACTTACATACAAAAACAAAAATGGTATTCAAAATTATAATAACTATCATAACTTATGAGTCATAAGATGAAATTGTGAGATAAATAGTTAATTGAACAAAGAATCAATTTGGTTTTATACTTAGGAGTTTGGCAACAAAAGTTATCTTTATCTTTTTAGAAGATTAATGGAAAAGTTTAGAGAAAAGAAAAGAGATTTGCGGCGCGCGCGCGCACACACACACACACACACACACACATATATATATATATATATATATATATATATATGGTTTTTATTTACCTAGAAAAGCATCATGACAAAGTACCTAGAGAAATTTTATGGTGGGCCTTAGAAAAAATATACGCAATAGGTATACTAATGTATACACACACACACACACACACACTAAGACTAGTATTAGAATTGCAGGAGGAGAATCTAATTAATTTTCAATCACAAAGGTGAACATCGGGGTTTTACTTTGAACCTTTATCTTTTCACTTTAGTGTTTGATGAAATCTCTAGGAATATCCTAAATGAGATGTCATTGTATATGATGTTATTTTGATTTATGAAAATAGGAGTAGAGTAGAATTTAAGCTTAAACTATAAGAGCTGCTTTAGAATCTAGAAGTTTTAGGATAAGTAAAAATAAGGTAGAATATATGAAATGTAATTTCAATCATGTTAGTAAGAATATTAGCGATAAAATTAAATTTGATGATTAGGAAATTAATAGCATTGGTAGATTTCAATACATTGGATCTATTACGCAAGCGAAAAAAGGAGAAATCAAAGAGGTACAATAGGTTGGGCAAAATGGGGTGCTCTTTGAATGTGTGTCTGATTATAGAATACTCTAAATATTTTTTTTGAAAAAAAAATATTTCTCTTGGACAACTATAAGGCTGCCAATACTTTATGTATCATTATGCTAGATAACTAAGAAATAATATATCTGAAAGTAAATGTTCCCAAAATGTGAATGGTAAGGTGGATGAATGGGCGGAATAACATTAAAGTGTAAATTAAGGAACAAATATATATATGCACAATAAGTTAGACTTAGCATATGTCAAAGATATGATAATGGAAAAGCGGCTTCCATAGTTTGGACATTTGAAACACAAGTCAAATAGTGAACCAATGAGGTGTGAGCTAGTTATTATTACTAGTATTAGAAGAGATAGGGTACATTTAAAATAATATCCAATGTGATTGTAAGGAAAATTGAATAGATCTTGAACTGGCCGAAAAAAATGCCCACGATCATTGAATTGGTGGAGAAGGATTCATACACGTGATCTTACCAAGTGAGGCTTAAGGCTTCTTCTTCTTGTGTTGTTGTTATAGTATCTTGAACTAGCCGAAAAAAATGCCCACCATCATTGAATTGGTGGAGAAGGATTCTTACACGATCTTACCAAGTGAGGCTTAAGGCTTCTTCTTCATGTGTTGTTGTTATTGTACCATACTACAAGCTAGTCCATCTAGCAAATGGGAATTAGGCATTTGTGGTCCCTAACCATTTGGACTTGAAGGGTGTCTCAGCATAATATAATTCTGTAATTGCCGCGAAAAGATGGTGAGAAAATGAACATCCGAGTGATCCTACCATAGAATTCTAGCTCTAAATTAATAAAGTAATGTGCTGCATAGAGGTACCCACCCCACTCGGTAGCGGAAGAATCTTGGAGTTGGGAGGGGCGGATGTTGCGTCCTTCTGTTCTGCCGATTCGCACAGGCGATCGAAAAGAACTGTACTGATCGCGAAGCAAAAATTATTTTGGGAGAGAGAGAGAGATAGACGGAAGGGGAAGGGTTGGAGATGGAGGGAATGAAGGTAATCAAGTTTACGATCGGGGACGCAGTGTTGACTTCCATGTGGGTGTTCTGCGCCGTCACGCTGGAGGCGCTGACCTCCGTCTTTGCATCAGCCCTAGGAAGGCTGGCCAACCCTCCTCATCACCACCCTCCTCGTCTTCATTCTCGTTTTTGTGTTCAGCTTCGTCGGTGATGTATTGGGCGGTGCCAGCTTTAATCCCACTGGTACCGCCGCCTTTTATGCCTCCGGTGTTGGGCCCAACAATCTCTTCTCCATGGCCCTCCGTTTCCCTGCTCAGGCAGCGGGTGCTGTGGGTGTCGCCCTGGCTATCACGGACGTGATGACAACACAGTACAAACACATGCTGGGGGAGCCTTCCTTGAAAGTTGACCTGCACACTGGACCAATTGCTGAGGGTGTGTTGACCTTCACAATTAGCTTGGACGTGCTTCTCATTATTCTAAAAGGTCCTAGAAGCCTACTATTTTTTTTTTTTTTTTTTGGATTACGCACCAGGTATCCACGTGTCTATTTTACAGTTCACGTGACTAATCCTGTCCTCCCTAAAGTTGACCCCGCAACTCCAAAGGGAGGGTAAATTCAGGAGTCCAGGGACGGAAACGAACCTGAAAGGGTTTGAACACCTAATCTCGTGAAAGACACTCCCGCAGCCGCACTACCACCTGAACCATATCCTATGGGTTCCTAGAAGCCTACTATTTTTTTTGGATTACGCACCGGGTATCCACGTGTCCGTTTTACGGTCCACGTGACTAATCCTGTACCTCTTGAAGTTGACCCTACAACTCCAAAGGGAAGGTAAATTCAGGAGTCCAGGGGTGAAAACGAACCCAAGAGGGTTTGAACACCTGATCTCGTGAAAAGCACTCCTACAGCCCAAACTACGACCTGAACCACATCCTAGGGGTCCTAGAAGCCTACTATTTTTATTTTATTTTTTTTTTTTGGATTAGGCACCGGGAATCTACATGTCTGTTTTACGGTCCACGTGACTAATCCTGCGCCCCTTGAAGTTGACCCCACAACTCCAAAGGGAGACTAAATTCAGGAGTCTAGGGACGAAAACAAGTCCAAGAGGGTTTGAACACCTGACTTCGTGAGAGGCATTCCTGCAGCCCGCACTACCACCTAGAAGCCTACTATTGAAGATATGGTTGCTTGCCATGTCAACTGTTACATTGGTTGTTGCAGGTTCTGCTTATACCGAACCTTCCATGAATCCTGCTAATGCATTTGGATGGGCATATGTAAATAATTGGCACACCACATGGGAGCAATTCTACGTGTATTGGATTTGCCCATTTGTTGGAGCAATATTGGCGGCCTGGGTCTTCCGATTTCTTTTTCCTCTGACGAAACAGAATAAAGCATGAGGAAGGCATCATACCACATGTTTTTTTATCAGTAAGTTAGTTCATGTGTTCACTGTTTAGGCTTTCTACATTGGTAATAATAAGATAGGTGTTTCCAACTCTCATTTTACTGCTTTTTGTCTTGGGACTGTCTTCTTTTAGTGATGCAGCTTTGGCTATTGCAAGAAGTATGTGGATAGCGGTGATTGTATTTCTATTTTACAACTGTGAATATTTTACCTAAAAAAAAAAAAATGTGCTGCATAGAGCAGCAATAAGAACACACAGAAAACTAATATAAGCACATACCAGTGGCCCAAAACAGAACCTGCCCAAACCAAGGAGAAGAACTTAAAAGGATTACAATAAGAACATGTGTTGAGTATGTCTTGAAACTTATGCCTTAGGGGCAGTAAGTAGATTCTATTTTGTTTTGTTTTGTTTTGTTCTGCCATTGATTTGTTTATCTGCTTTATAGTTGGGTTGTTTTGTAGTTTGATTGTAACAGAAGACAGTGACCAAACATAAGAAAAACAGGTCTAATCAAGGACATCATAACTATAAAGTCCATTTTATTAGCATTGAAGTCCATTTTCTTCTCACAGTTGGCACCTTTTCTCCTCAGCTCTAGATCTTATTAAAAATGTGCAAGTTCAAGCCATCATAGGGCCATCAACTTCCATGGAAGCTGTTTTTATGACTGATCTTGGAGACAAAGCTCAAGTGCCCATTATTTCATTCTTGGCGACAAGCTCATTTCTTTCTTCCACTAAGAATCCATACTTTATCCGAGCCACACAGAATGATTCATCTCAAGTGAAGGCCATAAGTGCAATTGTTAAAACCTTCGGATGGCGAGAAGCTGTGCCCATTTACGTTGACAGTGATTTTGGGCACGGCATAATACCTTATCTGACCGATGCTTTGCAGGAGATTGACACCCGTGTTCCCTACCGGAGTGTCATTTCTTCATCAGCCACAGATGATCAAATTGCAAAAGAGCTATGGAAGTTGATGTCCATGCAAACCAGAGTGTTCATTGTGCACATGTCATCTTCCCTGTGTTCTCGATTCTTTTCTAAAGTGAAAGAAGTTGGAATGATGAGCGAAGGCTATGTTTGGATCATGACTACTGGACTAACAAATCACTTGAGCTCCCTCAATCCTTCTGTCATAGATTCTTCAATGCAAGGAGTCTTGGGCGTACAGACATACATTCCAAAAACAAAGGAATATGAAAGTTTCCGCATTCGGTGGAAAACAAAGTTCCAACAAGACAATCCAAATGTTACTGATGCCCAGCTGAACGTTTATGTGCTATGGGCTTATGATGCCGCTTCTGCTCTAGCCCGGGCAGTTGAGGAAGTGGGAGCTGCAAACTATAGCTTCCAAATGCTGAACATGTCAGGAAATTTAACAGATCTTGATACTTTTGGAATCTCTCAAACTGGTCCAAAGCTTCTCCAGGCAATATTGAATACTAAATTCAAAGGCTTGAGTGGCAGTTTCAAGTTTGTTGATGGCCAGCTACAGTCATCTGTTTACCAGATAGTTAATGTGGTTGGCAGTAGTGCACGAAGGATTAGTTTTTGGACAGTTAAAAATGGAATTGCAAGAGAATTGAATTCCACAAGCACAAACCTGTACTCTACTCCTGCATCAAATCGCTGGGCAATAATATGGCCAGGAGAATCTACTTCACCTCCAAAGGGTTGGGTCATTCCAACAAATGGAAAGAGGCTGAGAATTGGTGTTCCAGTGAAGGATGGTTTCAATGAATTTGTGAAGGTAACAAAAGATCCTAGCACCAATGTGCCAAATGTTACAGGTTACTG
Organism: Malania oleifera; assembly: GCF_029873635.1. NCBI lineage: Eukaryota > Viridiplantae > Streptophyta > Magnoliopsida > Santalales > Ximeniaceae > Malania > Malania oleifera. The sequence continues at coordinate 113,150,345 of NC_080419.1, read as the reverse complement.
CATCGATGTATTCAATGCTGTAATGGACTCGTTGCCATACTCGGTTCGTTATGATTTCATTCCCTACGCAAAGCCCGATGGTCAGCCAGCTGGTTCTTACAATGATTTGATCTATCAAGTATATATTCAGGTTGATTAGTCTCTTATCTTTCCTATATATAAGTAAACATATTAGGCCACAGTTGGTAATGCATATTTTTGTACAGAACTGATCTGCTGAAAATTAAATCTTGAGAAACTGTTAGCTATGCAGATAAACTGAAATCACTCATACTATGTCCTGATTTGATTTTGTTTTTTTTTTTAAAAAAAACTATAGTAATTTGGTTTCGGGATTCATTTTTTTTTTATTCTGAACAGAAATTTGATGCTGTTGTGGGAGATACGACTATTATTGCAAGCAGGACCAAATATGTAGATTTTACACTTCCATACACAGAGTCTGGTGTCACAATGATTGTACCAATCATAGACAACAGGAGTAAAAATGCATGGGTTTTCTTGAAGCCTCTAACTCTGGAACTTTGGATGACAAGTTTCTTTTTCTTCATCTTCATTGGCTCTGTGATTTGGGTTCTTGAACACCGAATAAATGAAGATTTTAGGGGGCCTCCTTCAAATCAAGCAGGCGTGGTCTTCTGGTTCTCATTCTCAACCATGGTGTTTGCACACAGTAATTTCTCTTCCAACTACTTATTTATTTACCCACTAGCAGGGAAATTTTCAATGATATGGATACTCAATACAAACCATGCATTTCAAACATAACTGCCTAGTTTTAACACCTTTGTTAGGCTTTAAATATATAGAAGGTCCCATAGATGATGTATGGATCAAGTTTTAATGCGAAAGAAATCTTTCGGGCCACAGGTATACTATCTTGATCAAAAGTGGTACTCCTGTCTGTCCTGCTTGTTTTCCATGCTAGATGTTTCTATAAGAATGCAAGCTTCCTGGTATCAAGATTTCATGTCTAGTCAATTATAGTATGAACATTAATGCAAGTAAAATCCGGGAATATGATTTCTGAATGGGTTAGTTTCAGAAATCATTTTGAATCCCTGCTGATATTCCAACATAGATTTATCTTCTTACAATCAACTGTTTTTAACAGAGGAGAAAGTGGTCAGCAACTTGGCTAGGTTTGTGGTGATTGTATGGGTTTTCGTCGTGCTTACACTGACACAGAGTTACACAGCCAGTTTAACTTCAATGTTAACAGTTCAACAGCTGCAGCCAACAGTAACAGACATTAATTATCTTATTAAGAAAGGGGAATATGTGGGTTACCAACGGGGTTCGTTTATAGTGGGACTCTTAAGACGAATGAACTTCGATGAATCCAAGCTTCGTGTCTATGACACTCTGGAGGGATTAGATGAAGCTCTTTCTAAAGGGAGTGCAAATGGTGGTATTGCTGCAGCCTTTGATGAGATCCCTTTCATGAAGCTTTTTCTGGCAAAATACTGCTCAAAGTACACAATGGTCCAACCAACATATAAGACAGATGGTTTTGGCTTTGTAAGTACTTGCTATCTCCCTTTCTCTCTTTTTCCAAGATAACTATGTGCATAAATTTTCATGTGGGTTTCTGATATTCTGTGACCATTAGGTCTTCCCTCGGGGTTCCCCACTGGTGTCTGATGTTTCAAGAGCAGTATTAGATGTGACCGAAGGGGATTTAATGGTAAAAATTGAGGCTGCATATTTCGGGCAAGCAAGTTGTCCAGGCAGTAGCACCTCTGTTTCTTCAAACAATCTCGGTCTTGACAGCTTTTGGGGCCTATTTCTCATTGCTGGAACAACTTCATCCTTTGCTCTAATCATCTTCACTTCTATGTTCCTTTATGACAATAGGGATATCTTCAAGCTGTCTGATCCCGAAGCTTCGATAAGGAGTAGAATTGTGGAAATGGCTCGACGTTTCGACTGCAGAGACCTCACCTCCCACATTTTCAGAAAAAGTGAGTTGCACGATGGAATTGGTGGCGCCCATGTTGCAGATGGTTTGGGTACAGTTGAAGCCGCCTCACCAAGGACAAACTACCCTCCTAGTCCCTCGAGCTTTTCAAACCACAGTGACCTGAACTTCCCTTTCAGAGAACAGGGAACACCCTCTGCAGGGTATGGCACCCCAAGTCAGAATAGCCAGGCATCTCAAGAGATTGTACCGACAATTGAGCTATCTGACCTAAATCAAGAGAGGCAGGGAGCTTCTGAGACTGAGCATGAAAGCAACTGATACTGATTTTCTTGTTCCTTTGAAGACAATGTCCCCATCACACATTTGCAGAATTTCTTCTCTTTTTCAAACCAACTATTAGTCTTGGTATCATTATTTCTTTTTGGGGAAGCATGGTCCCAAGTCTCTGCTACAGCTGCAGCTAGCTATTTGGTCATGATTAGGATGAAACTCTATAATTTTCCTTTTGAAACCATTTTCCTTTCCTCTTATACCACAAAAAATGTACCAACAAGAAAGAGAAAGCACCATTGATAAACAACCACCACAGCTGAAATTCCCATGTTTCAGGAGCCCTGCTGCACCATCTAATACTCTGATGGAAGAAGGTGAACGGAGGCCTCCTGTAGCACAACTCACACTGCGGACATTGTCCTCTCAACCAGTGAGCTATAGAACCTTTATGGCCTGGTATACGGTGAGGAAGGTGAAGAAGAAGGCATTGAACTTGAAGTGGACATTGCCTAGAATCATACTCAGCAAAGATGATCCAACGTGCATGAGGAAACTATATAGACTATCACTGATTATTATACTTTTGGGAAGGGTGTAGTCCTTTAATTTCCTGATGCTCGATAAAGAAAAAAATGGAGTTCAAACTTATAGGACTACCATTTGGTGAAAGGTGAGGATCCTGAGGACCTCCTCCATGTCCTCTAGGAGGGCACTTGGATAATTGCTATGACAATTTGAAAATCCAGAAATGGAAGCCCAAGTTCTAGGTTCCCAGAGATGTCCATCAAATACTTTGGAAGGGAAGCACTCACAAAAATTGTAGTTTGCTCAGTTTGTGTGGAGATCAACAGGGAGAAATTACCAAACCCCAGTGCTAGATTACCACTTTACCTAAAAGTTCAAGCTATTAGATTGTGAGTCAACAATCTATATCAAACCTTAACACTCCCCCACATGTGCAGCCCGACAACACATGGAGAGATAAACAAACGATAAATAACACCTGTTACGGGGATAAATAACACATACTATAGAGAATACAATAATTTTTTATATAGCATAACAAATGCAAGTAACAAGAATAGAATCCAAGACCTCTTGAAAATCATAGCTCTAAGCCTCTAATACCATGTTAGGTTATCACTTTACTTAAAAGCCTAAGCTTGGTTGTGGACTAATGATATATATCAAGCCTCAACATCCATAGTTTTCATTTCCTCCAAATGGCAACATGTTGAATATGAGGGACTCCACCGTGTGTGTTTATAACAAGGAAAATTTTGGCACCACAAGGAAATCTGCTCTGCTGATGCACTAGAAAAAGCTGCAAATGAATCACAGAACCCTTCCTCCCTTTTGCTTCGCCCGTCTTTTGGTATCACATGTTGTAAAGGAACATACCAAAGCTAATTTGACAGTTATAGGGATTAAAGATAAAAATATTTTTAGAACTACTTCATAAACTGAATTTTTTATCCACTTACCTTCCTGCATTTCCTCACAATGCTTTTCCAACTTTTTCCTGTCCTAATTTCCAACCAGAATCTATAGAAATTGTAAACTTCAGCTGAACAAAAGAGTGATAAGATTTTGTAGAGAAAATATGATATTGATTAGACAAACTTACACAGGATATGCCAATGCCTTACCAAAACATGATACATTGATTACAAAACTTTCCTAACATGCAGTTTTTTTTTTCTTTTTTTCTTTTTACAGATGGGTATATGTACAGAATGTATTATGTTAAATATTGTTGAAGACATTCTTTCAGTTTTTGGAAAGTGACAGGCTTTGATACAAACGAGTCCATTCCATTTGCAAAGCACTCATCCGCACTCTCTGCCAGAGCGTTTGCAGTCATCTGCATTTTTACAAGAAGCCTTGTTAGCTGTTATACACACACACAAATTTAAATGACACAAACGATAAGATAATACAATTATATCTGCGGAGGAAATTCTAATAATATAAAAATAATGATGATAATGACTTACAATTATTACAGAATTCAGTCAAATATATAAAACATGTTTTTCTTTTTTTACAAAAATTAGGTTGTTGCAAATGCCCATAATTTAGCAGTGGCCTTTACCGCACTACTTCTCACAAATATTCAAAGCTAGTGCAACTGTGTGCCAGCATGCATCATGCACATGAATGTACACTCACCCACACACTACGAACACACAAACACTTCAATATTTAGCACAATCACGAACAAGGAATGGTGAGTGGCAAAAAGATTTGTTTCAATTTGTATACCATCAGAAATCATCCTCGCTGGATAATCTTAATCTCCAACCAAAAACATTAACAATGTTTTTATCAGCTCAGGATAGGCTAAATGAATACGCAAGCAAATCCACCAAAAGATTTTGTATAATATGAGCACACTACACACAAGAAATATGCCAACTGCTAAGAATAGAAATGTAATGAATAAAAAATATTGCTAGATTACGACTTTACCTAAAAGCCTAAGCTCTTAGGTTGTAGGCCAACAATGTACATCAAGCTTTAACACTCCCCCACATGTGCAGCTTGACAGTACATGGAGAGATAAACACACGATAGATAACACTCATTATAGGGAATGGAATTATGTTTTAAACACCACAAAATAAATGCGGATAACAAGACTAGGACCTAGGACCTCCTAGTAAACAGCTCTGATACCATGTTAGATTACCACTTTACTAAAAAGCTTAAGCTATTAGGTTGTTGGCTAACAATGCATATCGAGCTTTAACATAATGTATTAATACCGATTCTGAGAGACAATGGGATCAGACAGTTTACCGCAATGATAGGGATCCGCTTTGTAGATGGCATAGATTCTTTACCATTTGGTAATGAATCAGGAGTAGGAACAGATTGTTCGATCCCAGCCTGCACTGCAGCATCCCAATTGCTAGTTTCCTCAAAAGAACGAATTAGTCTTGTAGCTTGAAGGCCATCCATAACTGGCATGCATACATCCTGCACATATAACACAGTACTCAGCATTCTCTGCTAATTTTCTTGAGTTATTCATTAAAATTAGTCACCATATTACCTTTTCACTGGGTGCAATTCAAGCTTATGCAGGTGTTGTACCTATATCTAGTAGTTTTATTAAATCTGTTATAAATCTGCCAAACAGATAATGCTTAAGCTTACATGTCTGGCAGATGAAAGACAGATCAATTGTATAGCTAGAAGGCTACTTTAGATTAAAACTTTGTGTAGCCAAAATAGATCTGTCCTTGTGCAAAATCTCAACACCACCTTTATAGATAAACAAGAGTTGTAGCAACATACAGGCATGCAGGCATTTGGGTTTGTGTATCAATGAAAGAAAATATTTTTTTGTTGAGAAAGATGCATTACTCACTGCAAACACCTCAGGAGCAGACACATAATCACCTCAACTTAGAATTTAGCTCGACTCAAAGTAGTAGTAAGCTGAATATGAAACAAGGACATTTGACCATCTTTTGAAATAGAAATGAAGAAACATGACACTGCTGGTTCTTGCAGTATTCTGGGAGTGGTTCTCTGGTCCAAGTTTTGGGACTTATTTGCTAGAAATATCAAGTGTAAGAATTGAAGACCTCAAAGGAGTATACTCATGTTCTCCACTGAGATAATTGAAAATCCAGTTGTTCCATGGCAGAACATAATTGCCACATTCAAATTTTGAAACATGGTCTATATCACACTAATTTGGTATGGTTTAGACATGCTAATACAACTAGAAATGAAGATTTCATAATCAGAACTAGGAGTAGCATGAAACCAAAATGGGTGCCACAGCTAATACCAGGCTAATAGGTGTAGCTAAAATTCTTATATAGAAAAATGCTACCATATATCTTGCTCCAATCCAAAGTAGGAAGTGAACTAGAGGGTTTGAAAGTGTTGAGAATTCCACTTTTTCCCACATTAAAAAAAATTAAAAAAAATAGAGTGGATGATGGGTGCTTATATACATGATTGGGTCTAAGACCTTATAGGCTTAAGCTTTTGGGTCAAGTTGGTGGTCACCTACATGTATCAAGCCTGTTCATGAACTCCCCCTGGTGCTAACAAGTGGTATTAGTGCCAACACTTCGTAATTCTAGGTGAGCGATATTGTAAAGTCGAGGTGTGAACTTAATTCTCCTGGTGTGCTCACAGTTGGAATACCAAGCATGTGGTCGAAGCTAATAAGAATCATCTAAGCCTGAAGATGGATCCGAATAGGTTCAAGATGTAGGAGGTTGGATTGATTTGGAGGCACGTGGCATGCAATCCAAGGCACAATAGGTGCAGGATAAAGCAAACTAGAGCAACAGTTGTAGAATTGTGTTTGCTTTCATGAGGGAGACGATTTCTATTCAAAGAGAGTTTGTGTTGGGCTTAGTGTTCATGCATGTGTTTCTGCAAATGTAAACATGTGGAAGAGGAGTGATGATGAGTGGACTCCCATGGTTTCCTGTCTCTTTGCCATGGTTGAGTAATGGCTCCTGGTTGGTTGCATGACAAGTAATAGCTTCCGTTCAAGGGAGAGTGGTTGGAACTCACAAGTGAAGGGAAGTTTGTTAAGAAATCCGCTTGTGAGTTTGTCCTAGATTAAAAAAATAGAGTGAAGGATGAATGTTTATATACATGGTTGGGCCCAAGACTTAATAAACTTAAGCTTTTGAGTCAAGTTGGTGCTCACCCATGTGCCTCGAGTCCCAATGAAGACTCCTACAACGCTAACAGAAAACAAAAGAATCAGCTGTAGGCATTCATTGTTATGAAACTAAATGAACTTTTGGAATTTTTAGTTATTTTGTAAGTTCCAGCCAAGCTCAAAATTCAGTGACTTCACACCAACAAAGTGAAGTGCCTCATGAGAGAGAGAGAGAGAGAGAGAGAGAGAGAGAGAGAGAGAGAGAGAGAGAGAGAGAACATTCATTTTTATCATCACAGATCCAGTTTGAGAGATATGGCATTCGTTTGAATGAAGGAAATACAAAGAGGATTAAACTTTCGATAAACAAACAATTCCCCTTTATAATATCTGCATCAATTCTCATGATATGCAGATGTAATTATGTAAATGATTGAGAAAAATGTAACTATGAATAAAGCATAGATCTTAGGACATCAAGTTTATATGCCAGTAGAAGTTACTTCTTGTACATTGTCACCATATGAAAACCAACAGCACTGAAGAAAAACCATCAATTACATTTCATCAAAGACACAAGGAAATCATTTTGAAGGATAATCATCAAATGCCAGCATGGATTTGGGAACCTAAATCACATAGCCATTTGCTTACTTTTGGAAAAGGCTAGGCTAGAAAATTTTCCAGTAATGCATTGCAGTTGTAAAAAAAGGAATGCATAACAAGTCAGTAGAAGGCAACTCTACAGATACAGCAAAGTAAAATGTTGGAAGTTCTTGAAATTACCATTAATATGAGATCATAACTATGGTGCTGAACTGCACGTACAGCTTCAACTCCATTGTTTACAACATCTATGCTGTGGCCTAACTGCTTCATCATTGACTTCGTTACCATCACGTTAATTTTGTTATCTTCAACAAGAAGGATCTTAGGTTTCAATATTGACTTGGGCACTTCTGGAGTACTGCCGGAAATGCTTTGGGAATTCCGGTCAGAATTCTTATGCCTCTGAAATGTTTCCTGGATTTCATTTTTATTTGCCATTTCACCCATTTCTTTGCTTCCCTTTAAGCAATGAGAGGAATTTGAAGTTGTATTCTGGAATTGGCCATTTGCTCTATCTTGACGGAGTTTGTCATTGCTGACCGCAATTTCATTGTCAGGTCTTGAGGATTGTGGTAAAGAACAACTAGGCTCAGATAATGTCCCCAAATTTTTAATTAAACTGGCAGAATTATTTGAAGCCACCTCTTCTGCTGCGGAACTATTAGAGGGGAATGAATGCAAATTCTCTGAGAAACCATTTAGTTTATGTAAGCTCTTACAACCAATATTACTTGATGACTGTTTTTGGGTCCTGCCAGATCCATCAGAAGAGAATAAAGAACCCAAAGTGCGTGGTTGGAATTGGAAATAGTCAATATTTGTATCATCAGTGCTGGCATCACCTCCATTTTCATGATCAGCCATATATGAGAGCTCATCAGAGTCGTCTGAGTGATCATATGTGGGAGAAACCTTGTAAGGCAGTACAAATGTGAAAGTAGACCCACAGTGCACTCGGCTAGAGACTGTGAGATGACCCCCCATCAGCTCAACCTGTTCCAATGTTTAAATGACTGTTAAAGGTGCACAATAAGTACCGGTAACATTAAAAGTGCATCAATACATCTCCACTGTAGAATTTAAAGCACAACAAATGGGGCTTTTTATCCTCTTTTAAATCGTATGCAAGCTGTCTCCACACTAAAGATAACCAAATCAATTACAAATTTTGGCATATAATGATACAAAATTGTCATTGAATTTTGAGAGCAACTTTTTGAGTGAGGACTGGAGAGCTCAAAAATTTTGAGCTATTTCAAAGAGATTCTGATCGAGTAGCCATGGTCCAAGGTTATATAAATATCTGTTAACATGCTAGTATGGGTACCTATATGTCCAACATATATATGTGTATGTATGTGTGTGTGTGTGTGTGTGTGTGTGTGTGTGTTGTGCAAATGAATGCGCAGTGGAAACAAATAATCTTACAATGCAACAACCAACGACGAAATATACAGAAAAACACAATCACGCAAATTATATGAGAGCAATAAAACAATGACACGAAGAATTACATGACTCGACAATGCCTACATCCTCGGGAGCAAACAGCTGTGAATTTTCACTATCTTGCATCAAAAAAGACATCAGAGTTACAATATACAACATGCATATATAACCCTCCCGGAGGTTTTCCTCCCGAAACCCAACCTATTCAACTTCCCAATTCAAAATTCAAAAACTAGCGCTGAGAAACCGCGCAAAACCATTGACGGTTACAGACATACCGTCAACGGTTTAATGCCAAGACCAAACAATCGACGTAACACTGCAAAACTGTCGACTATATCTTCGGCACCGGAACAAAACCATCAACGGTTTAGTCTTGCAAGCCAGCCTCTCTATTTTCTACCATGTTTTCTTTTGTACATGTATTCCCACTCAAAATATAAGCCACATATAACAACAATCTCCACCTTGGCGAATATACAATTCTTAGGAGAAAATCGAAAACATAACCCGCTGCTCCACCTAGGACGATAGGTTGGGACTGCCTCCCGTCTAGCAACTGGAGACATTAAGCAAGTCCAAGCAATGCTTGAACTTATCCATGGTAACAGGCTTTGTCAAGATGTCTACTGCATTTCTCAAAAGTGTGAACTTTCTCAAGCACAAGTTCACCAGAAGAAACCAATTCCCGGATCCTATGAAACCTGACATCTATGTGCTTGGTCCTTGCATGATACATTTGGTTCTTTGCCAAATAAATGGCACTCTGACTATCACAACGCAGCTAAACTCCACCTTATTGAATACCCAACTCCTTGACCAATCATGTAAGCCACAATGCTTCCTTGGCAGCTTCGGCGACTACCATATACTCCGACTCAATTGTAGATAGTGCAACCAGAGACCATATCATAGACTTCCAACAAATAAGTCCTTCACAAGGGTGAACACATACCTTGTTGTAGACCTCCTATCATGCAAGTCCCCTGCATAGTCTGCATCCACAAATCCCACAACTGATGGATGACTCTGTTGCCTGCCAAACATGATGTCATAGTCTATAGTACCCCTCAAGCATCTAAAAATCTACTTGACTGCCTCCCAATGCTGACGACCCAGATTTGAAAGAAACTTTCTCACCACATTGACAACTTGTGCCAGATCTGGTCCGGTACATACCATAGCATACATCAAACACTCCACTGCACTGGCATAGGGAACCTTTAACATGTCACGAATTTTCATCATCCGTCCTTAGGCACTAAGCAGTAGACAATTTAAAATGACTCGCCAATGGTGTACTTACCGGTTTTGCATTAACCATGCTAAACCTCTCCAACACCTTCTCCACATAACTACCCTGAGATAACCACAATCTCCCTGCAGCTCTGTCCCTGCAAATCTCTATCCCAAGAATCTTCTTGGCCGCACCCAAATCCTTCATATCAAACTCTTTACTCAACAAAGTCTTCAACTGATTTACCTCAATCATATTCCTTGCAGCAATCAACATGTCATCAACATAAAGCAACAGAAAAATGAGTGAACCATCCTCAAAACTATTCACATAAATGTAGCAATCATACTCATACCTCCTAAAGCCAATTCGGATCATATGGGAGTCAAAACGTTTGTTCCACTGCCTCGGAGACGGCTTCAGCCTATAAAGTGATTTATTCAGTTTACAAACCAAGTGCTCTTATCTAAGTTGACTAAACCCTTCTGACTGTGCCACGTAAATCAGCTCCTCCAAATTACCATAAAGAAACGTTGTCTTTACGTCCATATGCTCCAATTGTGTATCAAACGCGCCACCAATCCCAACACTACCCTGATAAAGGTGTGCCTGGTCACAAGGGAGAAAATCTCATCATTATCAACTCCTTTCCTCTGTGAGTAACCCTTTGCTACTAACCGAGCCTTGAACTTTTCTCTTTCGTTTTCTGATACCGCTTCTTTCTTTCTATACACCCTCTTCCCTTATGGAAATTCCATTAACTCTCACACCTAGTTCTTATGCAAAGACTTTATGTCCACCACCATTGCACCCATCCACCTACTTTTCTCCTAGCTGTGTGTCACGGTCCGCCTTTTTCACACCGTTGTGAAGGGCCGTGCGGCGCTAGCTAAAGCACTCTTGCTTAACTAGCCAGCCTTTTGTTTACCAACCTTCATCCACGAAGCACTTTCATTAACATTCAATCAGATAGCAGCGGAAATAATAATCAATTCATGAAAGCCGTGGCAACCAAGCAGTAAATATTGAAGCAAACGTAATTCATTAACAAATCCTCCGTTGACATGTTGTACTTAGCGAGGGAGGCAAGTAGGCTAAGCACGTTGACAATTGCTAGTGAGTTTTACAATGATTGATGAACACTCACCCTCCCCTAAAGAGCTTTCTAGGCCATTCTCACTCTAGCACTAGGAAACATCAAAGTGACCGAGGAGTCATACTGCCTTATTTGGCTTACAATGAAAGAAATACTAGAAAATAACCCTACACTAGTATTTACATGATGGAAACCCATCCCAAACACACGAGATAAGCGGTCATAGGCAAGCATAATGCCCTGAACAAGCTTAGCCCGTGACATTCTCCCCCACTTATGCGGTCGACGTCCTCGTAGACTTTTGGCGGTAGGTACACTTCAAATTTGTCCACGAACAGTTGAATATCTTCCGCAGAAATCCAGCTGATTTCTTTGTCATCAAGGCGCTTCCACTTCACTAGGAACTTCTGCCGCTTCTTCCTTGAGGATATGAACTTTCTGCCTGCAAGGATCTCTTCAACATCATGTCTGTCAGGTTGCACTGTCTTCAACTCTGCGCTGTTTGACTGACTTCTGCTCAGGTCATTGGTGTTGGCGTTGAATGGCTTGAGGCAATTGACATGAAATTGCGGTTTTCTCTGTTGATCTGCCCACTTCTTCATCTGCTTAGAATCTTTCTCCAGATAGACTTGGGCAAAGTCTGCATTCTGTCTCCCTTCACTGGTGAAGATGTACGCCTTAGGACTCTTTCGTCTATACGGCTCGCCCACTGTGTGAGGTAACAGCGGCAGCTGGCCTGTAACAAGCGCAAAAGGGCTCTTGTTGGTTGTTGAGAGCCTTTGGGCGTTGCCACAGAACGGAGCCACATCAAGTAGTTGCACGCCATTCTTCTGGTTGTCGTTGACAAAATGGCACAAGTACTCATCTAGTAGCTCTCTGAATCTCTTCATCGGTTCGTCTGTTTGTCGATGATAACTCGAAGAGATGTCAAGGTGTGACCTGAATATCCTGAAAAACTCTATCAAGAAGTTGTCAGTGAGCATTAAATCTTGGTCACAAAGAATAACTTGGGGAAAACCCCAAAGTTTCACAATAGTCACAAGGAACAACTGTGTCGTCCCCTCTGCCAAACAGTACTTTGGTGCGGCCATGAAAGTACCATACTTCTTCCGCTCCCCCTTGTCTTGTTGGCAAGTGAGACAAGTTTTGGTATAATTAACCACATCATCCCGCGTGTGCGGCCAATAATACCTCCCCAGTAGTCCTGTCATTGGAGTCATTCTCCGCGAATACCCCTTAATGAACTTCCTGCAGCATCTAGTAAGGCCAAGAAAGGAACGCAACTCCTTCACTGTCGTGGGGATCTTCCGTTCTTGAACCATCCTTACCTTCTCCATACCCCTCCGGATACGACCTTGTTCAACGACTTGACCAAGGAATTCGTTGCTCCGCCGAGCGAAAGAGAAATTCTCCTTCTTCATATTCAGACTGTTTCCCTTCAGCCTGTCGAACACCTTCCGTAGATGCTCTTCATGTTTCCTCTGAAACGACACCGATACTCCCAACGGTGTTTTGGAAGGGCGAACACATCCCGCTTCCACTTCATCAAGCTGTTTCCCCAACTCTACTATCTCTCTAGGCGCAATCCAACATGGCCTTTTAGTAGGTGATTTCACTCCTGATAACAACTCGATCTCTTGCTCCACAGTCCGTCGTGAAGGCAAATTTTAAGGCAGCTTATCCGGCAACACCTCCTTATCCTCATCCAACACCGCTTGGATGGGCGTAGGCTCCATCTCTTGGCCTACTTCTTTGTCTACCACCACCGTGGCTAGACGTGTCTGCTCACCCTGACCCAATCCTTCATTGAGTTGTATGGCTGAAAGGGACTTCCCTTCGTCTCCTTTCATTGCAACGACTTGCACCATGCACGAGTGATCTCCCATCAGACACAGGGAACCAGCCGAAGGCATCAGCACTGCCCTCGTCCCCATTAGGAACTCCACTCCTAGAATGACTAGATAGTCATCCAATGGCACCGCTGTGAAATTCGCATGACCTTCCCACTGTCCAAGCTTTATAGCCACTTGCTTGGCTACTCCTAGAGTAGGCTGGGCTACAGAGTTAACTGCTTTCACGCGTCCTGTATCCTTCTCTAAGGATAAGTTGAGTCTTCCTGCTTCCAACTGCGAAACAAAATTATGAGTAGCCCCCGTATCCACCATAGCGCGAGTACTCTTCCCATTTATCCTCAAGTCCACAAACATTAACCCTTTTGCTCGTGTAACTTTCGGTATTTTGGCCTGCTTTTCCAATGCGTTCACTAACCGCACTGAACCCACCCTCGGGGCGTCATCCTCTTCCCCATCGTCTTCCACTGCCTGTTCTGCAATAGAAGCCTGTAAGGCATTAAGTGATGCTTTGTGAGGGCACTCAAAAACTCTATGAGGACCTCGACACAAGAAACACTCAATTTTACTCTTCCCCTTTCCATTGGGTGTGTTGAACCCTCGAGACGACGAAGCTTCCTGTAAGGTTGATGAATTAGGGTCGGCTCCCCCACTCTTGGGTTTGCCATTCTTGAAAGACTTTCCACCGTTTCCCTCTCCGCCAAACCGTTTGGACGAAGTGGTCTCATCACCAGCGTAGTCTGTCAAGCGTTCTGCAGCCGCTTGTGCAGTTGACAAGTCTTGAACCCTTTGTCTATCAAGTTCAGTTCTTGCCCACGGTTTCATCCCCTCTAGAAAATAGAACAACTTGTCCTTCTCCGACATATCCCGAATATCCAACATTAAAGCAGAAAATTGTTTCACATAGTCACTGATTGACCCCGTATGCTTGAGATCTCTCAGTTTTCTCCTTGCATTATACTCAACGTCCTCAGGAAAGAATTGGGCCTTGAGCTCTCTCCTCAAGTCTGCCCAACTATCAATCACACAGCTTCCATTTTCAATTTCTCTGTACTTGGTACGCCACCACAGTTTGGCATCACCAACCAAGTACATGGTCGCAGTATCCACCTTTGCCTGTTCTGAGGCCATCCTCACAACGCGAAAGTACTGCTCCACATCAAACAAGAAGTTCTCTAACTCCTTGGCATCTCGGGCACCCCCATACGTCCTGGGTTCTGGCACCTTGGTCTTGCTAACTCCCGGAGTGTTGGAGTTCCCCATAGCAAGAACCATCACATTTACCTTTGCATCCAGATCTGCCATCCGGGCTTGCAAAGTTTCCACAGTGTGGCGAAAGTCCTCTGACATGTCGCCTATCAAACCTGCTTGATGTTTTTGTGATCCCCTCACTTCATCAACAAGTTCTCTCATCTGGGCCACCTCCGCGACCATAGTGTTGGTTGACTCTTCAACCTGTGCTTCCAGCACGCTGATCCTCTCAGCATTGTTTGGTGCCATGGTCACTTACCAAAGCTTTCCAAACCCAACAACGAAGGCAATCGAATTCACGTAGCAACTCAACCTTGGGCTCTCACCAAGTGTCACCGACTTGGCTCTGATACCAAATGTCACGGTCCGCCTTTTTCACACCGTTGTGAAGGGTCGTGCGGCGCTAGCTAAAGCACTCTTGCTTAACTAGCCAGCCTTTTGTTTACCAACCTTCATCCACGAAGCACTTTCATTAACATTCAATCAGATAGCAGCGGAAATAATAATCAATTCATGAAAGCCGTGGCAACCAAGCAGTAAATATTGAAGCAAACGTAATTCATTAACAAATCCTCCGTTGACATGTTGTACTTAGCGAGGGAGGCAAGTAGGCTAAGCACGTTGACAATTGCTAGTGAGTTTTACAATGATTGATGAACACTCACCCTCCCCTAAAGAGCTTTCTAGGCCATTCTCACTCTAGCACTAGGAAACATCAAAGTGACCGAGGAGTCATACTGCCTTATTTGGCTTACAATGAAAGAAATACTAGAAAATAACCCTACACTAGTATTTACATGATGGAAACCCATCCCAAACACACGAGATAAGCGGTCATAGGCAAGCATAATGCCCTGAACAAGCTTAGCCCGTGACACTGTGCACCGCCTCTTGAAAAGTAGTAGGATCCTTGCTAGTAGAAATGAGTGCATAAGACACCAGATCATCAAATCCATACTTGGGCGGTAGCCTGATAGTGCGTCTAGGCCTATGTATAGCTATACTGTGATCCTGCTGGTCTCTCAAGCTAGAACTCCCTACAGTCTTAACCCTATCATCACTGCCCTTAGTCTTTAACTCCACCTGCACCACATGCTTATTGTTGCTACAGTTTTCTGGCACCTATTTCTCTTTATCTTCTTCCTGAGTACGCTGCACCATGGCTTTCTTATCGAAAACCACATCTCTACTAATCGCCATGTTGTTTGTCATTAGGTCCCACAACTTAAACTCTTTCACACCTTTTTGATAGCCTAGAAAAATGCACCGTCTAGACTTTGCTTCAAGCTACTAGAAATGTGCGCATAGGCTAGACATCTAAACACTCTCAAACCACGATAGTCTACCACATTACCTGTCTACACCTCCTCTGCAACTTTCCCATCTAGTGATGCCCTTGGCGATCAGTTAACCAAGAAATATGTCATACTCACTACCTCTGTCCAGAAGTTCCTCCCAAGTCCTACATTTAACCTGAGACACTGAGTCATTTCAGCTAGAGTTCGGTTCATCCTTTCCGTCACATCATTTTCTTGTAGTGTCTTGCATACTGTGGAGTGTCTCCTTATGCTATGTTACTCGCAAAACTCCTTGAACCTTGAATCAGCGTACTCGGTTCCATTGTTTGACCTGAGGCACTTAATCTTTCTCTTGGTCTAGTTTTCTACCTCAGATTTCTACAATTTAAACCTGGAAAACGTCTCTAACTTGTGCCGCATGAAGTACACTCAGACTTTCCGTGAGTAATCATCAATAAAACTCACAAAGTACATATGTCTACCATGTGATGCTACCCTCACCGTCCCCCAAACATCTTAATGAATGTAGTCAAGGATACCCTCCGTCTTGTGTGTGGTTGCCTTGAACTGCACCCTATTCTGCTTCCCAAGAACATAATGCCTATAGAAATTCAGTCTACATGTTTTGACACCCTTCAAAAGATTTCTCTTATAAAGCTTCATCATTCCACGCTCACCCATATGCCCTAACCGCATATGCCACAAAATAGTATAATCTAGCTCAGATTTTGCAACTACAATTCCACCTACAACTGTGGTACCCAACAGTGTATAGATATTTCTCGTTAATTTCTGTCCCTTTATCATCGTTAAGACGCTTTTACACACCTTCATTTCCCCACTTACAGACTTGTAACTACACCCGTTAGACCATTACAATCTAAAGTGCCCAATGAAATTAAATTCTTCCGTAGATCTGGTATATACCTTACATCACATAATGTTCTCACAATACCATCAAACATTTTAATTCTGACATTTCTTATTCCAACAATTTTACATGAAGCATCATTTTTCATTAGAACAGAACCAGAATTTACTGACCTATAGGTGCTAAAACAATTTTTATTTGGTATCATGTGATAAGAGCATGCCGAATCTAGGATCCAAGAATCCATGAGGCAATCTGAACCCAATGAAACATAAAGCATATTACCATCACTACACCCCAAGTCTCCTTCTTCCACTACATTCGCCCATTTTGACGAACCCTCTTGATTTTCTATATTCCCTTTCCTTCTTTCCAGATACTTAGATTTTATGTGCCCCTTTTTCCCGCACTTAAAACACCGTATGTCCTTTTTCTTCCTAGACTAGGATCGAGATTTATTACTACTTGATCCACTCCAGAACTTGCTTCTCCCACGTTCCTGGTTACCCTTCACTACAAGCCCTTCACCATGTGAAATCTCATCGTTGGCTTTTTTCCTTTGATGAAAACCCAGCAGAGCGCTTGTAACCTCTTCCAAATTCAGGGTTTCTTTCCCCTATGTCAGAGTAGTAACCATATTTTCATACGTATAAGATGCAGGTAGGGAATTCAATAGCATCAATGCCTTGTCTTCTTCTTTGAACTTCACATCAACCCGTATCAAATTACTTATAATCTAATTGAATACATTGATGTGTTGGTTCAAACCCGAACCCTTCACCATCTTAAGCCAATACAATTTCTGCTTAAGATACAACTTGTTCATTAAAGACTTGGACATATAGTGTCTTTCCATTTTCTGCCAAAATGCCGCCGCAGATTCCTCATCCATGACGTGATACAACACGTCATCAGCCAGACAATGCCTGATAGTCACCACAGCCTTCGCTTCCAACTCCTTCCAACTTGTTTCGTCCATGCCTTCCGGTTGACCTTCGTATAATGCCTTTACCATACCTTGCTACTCTAAAAGATCCTTAACTCTCTTCTGTCATAGTCCGAAATTTTCCGTTCCATCGAACTTTGCAGAAGAAATTCCAAAAGCCATTGTAACCAAAAGCTCTGATACTAATTTGTTGTGCAAATGAATGCGCAACGGAAACAAATGATCTTACAATGCAACAACCAATGATGAAATATACAAAAAAAACACAATCACGCAGATTATATGAAAGCGATAAAACAATGACACGAAGAATTACGTGGTTCGGCAATGTCTACATCCATAGGAGCAAATGACTGTGAATTATTACTATCTTGTGTCAGAGTTACAATACACAACATGCATATATAACCCTCCCAGAGGTTTTCCCCTGAAACCCGACCTATTCAACTTCGCAATTTAAAATTCAAAAACCAATGCTGAGTAACTGCGCAAAACTATCGACGGTTTCAGACATACCATCGACGGTTTAATGCTGAGACCAAACAGTTGATGTAACATTGCAAAACCGTCGACTATATCTTCTGCACCGGAACAAAATCGTCGACGTTTTAGTCCTGCAAGCCAGCTTCTCTATTTTCTACTATGTTTTCTTTTGTACATGCATTTCCCTCAAAATATGAGCCACATATAACAATAGTATATACATATAGGTCCTTGCATTTAGCTACAACATAATACATGTGCTATGGAAATATCAAAGTTACTTATGGATATTCAATTTTGATAGAGGTAGATGAATGATACCTATTCTATTTTCATCTGAAACATTCATTAAATTTTTGAAATTTTAAATTTGATTTATTCGAATTATCAATTTTTGGATAAAATTTCAGAAACTTTAACCCTTTATTTTCAGTTTTTTGTAAATTCTAAAGTAATGCATGCTATGTATAGTAGATTATTCATATATGACTGTGTGTGCGCATGCGTGTATGTATGAAATCTATTCATGGTTTCTTAACCTACGACACTCACACTGTTGCTGTTATATATGCTAGTTTTTACACATTTTGGGGGCTTTAAATTTTCATAACATTCTCCAAATCTCTGCTAAGTTGGTATCAATCTCAAATACAGAATGCTGTTGTCCGTTAGTATGCCTTTTATCATTGAATAATATGCTCATTTCTTTTTATCATTAACTAAAAGACCCATTTACATTTCTACTAAATTGGTATCAATCTCAAACCCCTACACTGCTACATTTCTCTGAATTGAGAACCAGAACAATTAATTTGCAAGTCTTAAGTTATCTTATTTCTCTAAGTCTGAATGTCTAATTGCAACAGCCTATCTATTGGAAGGTCATTTGTGTGCTGCCACGTGTCAATTTCTTGATATTTTCCTCAGCTCCTTTATGCTAGTACTCATTTTAGTATAGCATCTTGATCTTCATTAACCACTTACAAAAATTATAATCATTATCCCATTGTATATTAAGTCATTCTAAGTTATAGTAAACTTATTTTGGACAAATTAACTAATCTATGATGCTGAATAAAAATTAAAACTCTAGATGCGATATGGGGATGAACCAAATTTGTTGTAATTTTAGTGGCCACTATTTTTAAGGAATATATTTGCTGTTTTTTGGGTGTTTTAGGGGTTTTGAGATTCAAAATGGAGTAGTAGTAGGATACTATACAAGTTAGGAATATTTTATAAGGGCTTTTACTAAGTGGGCAAGTTTTATTAGGTCTGTAAAAGGGCATGAACAGTATAAAACAAGATTTATCACCTAGATTCAATAAATTTTGTTGTGTTTTGAGTTCTTTCTCTAGTAAATTGCTTCTAGGTTTTTATATCATCCACTTTAATAATTGAAATTAGAATAGGTTTTCTGTATTTCTTGAATAATAATTTGTACAAGCTAATACATTACACTTATACAATTGGGTATGCTAAAGATGGAAACAATCTCCTAAAATAATCTGTCTTAATAATAGAGAATCTTCTACATAAATATCCCCTAAATCACTCCAAAAAACTCGATATTTCCACACTCCCCCTCAAGTTGGATCATAGATATTGATCATATCCAACTTGCAGATGAAATCATCAAAACTCTGTCAGGCTAACCCTTTGGTAAAGATGTCTGCTGTTTGTTCTTTGGTAGGAACATAAGTCAAACAAATGGTTCCTTCTTCAACCTTTTCTTTGATGAAGTGTCGGTCGACTTCTACATGCTTAGTGTCACAGGCTAAACTTATTCAGGGCATTATGCTTGCCTATGACCGCTTATCTCGTGTATTTGGGATGGGTTTCCATCATGTAAATACTAGTGTAGGGTTATTTTCTAGTATTTATTTCATTGTAAGCCAAATAAGGCAGTATGACTCCTCGGTCACTTTGATGTTTCCTAGTGCTAGAGTGAGAATGGCCTAGAAAGCTCTTTAGGGGAGGGTGAGTGTTCATCAATCATTGTAAAACTCACTAGCAATTATCAACGTGCTTAGCCTACTTGCCTCCCTCGCTAAGTACAACATGTCAACGGAGGATTTGTTAATGAATTACGTTTGCTTCAATATTTACTGCTTGGTTGCCACGGCTTTCATGAATTGATTATTATTTCCGCTGCTATCTGATTGAATGTTAATGAAAGTGCTTCGTGGATGAATGTTGGTAAACAAAAGGCTGGCTAGTTAAGCAAGAGTGCTTTAGCTAGCGCCGCACGGCCCTTCACAATGGTATGAAAAAGGCGGACCGTGACACTTAGTCATGTCATCTTGAACTGGATTGAGAGAGATACTGATGGCTGCTTTGTTATCACTGTAGAGTTTGATAGGGAATTTCACAGTGATTTGTAGTTCTTCCAAAAGTTTTCGTAACCACAGTTATTCACATATCCCTTGTACAAAATTGCCTTGAACTCAGCTTCAGCACTACTTCGAGCCACTATATTTTGTTTTTTACTCCTCCAAGTCACCAAATTTCCCCATACAAAGGTGCAATATCCGGTAATAGACCTTTTATCTTCCGCTGATTCTGCCTAATCAGCATCTGTGAAAACTTCTACTTCCTTGCTTTCACACTTCTTGAAGAAGAGTCTTTTGCCCGGAGAACCCTTAAGATACCTGAGAATCTTGTACACAGCCTCTAGGCAAGTCTTCTTTGGTGAATGCAAGTGTTGACTTACCACACTTACTGCAAAACATAGTGTGATCTGACTACCCTTGTCGATATCCTTGGTTTTTAATCACCTTCGCAAATCTATCAAACCATGCTCTAGGAGATTGCTTGAGTCCATACAGGGACTTCTTGAGTTTACATACTCTGTTTTCTTCACCTTTCTTACTAAAACCTGGTGGTATCGTCATGTAGACTTCTTCTAACTCACCATTTAGAAATGCATTCTTAATGTCGAATTGCTGAAGTGGCCAATCCAAGTTGGCTGCCAAGGACAGGAGAACCCGAACTGTATTCAATTTGCCACCGGTACAAACGTCTCCATGTAGTCAATGTCATAGGTCTGTGTAAACCCTTTTGCAACAAGACGGGCTTTATACCGTTCAACTGTCCCATCAGCTCTATATTTCACCATGAAGACCCATTTGCAGCCTACTGGCTTCTTCCCTCTCGGAAAATTCATAACATGCCAAGTTCCCTTCTTTTCCAGGGCCGCATTTCCTCCATGACGGCTTCCTTCCATTCAAGAATCTCCAAGGCTTCCTAGATATTCTTTGGAATTTTTATCCTGTCAAGGTTAGAGGTAAAAGCACAACACCCTGTAGACAGAGTTTTACAAGACATGTATTTTGACCAGGGATAGAGAGTACATGACCTAGTTTGTTTTTTGAGAGCAATGGGTAAATTTATGTCATTAGGTGCAGAATTATCAGAAGGAAGTCCATGACCATGTGGATTTATTACCTGATTGGGATTGGGTGTGGACTCATGGTTGCTCAGAGCTATCACCGGTTCCAACTCTCGTGCCTCAGGTATGAGATTCTCCCTGTTCTTTGAATTTGGCTTCCTTGAGTAAACAAGTATCTCCTTGTTATTTTGTTTTTCTGCATCTCCCCCTGAGTTTAAGTGGTCTTTTGTACATGACAGATCAAGGAATGGTGTAGTGCTGTTGACAGACTCAGTGTATGGCACAAATTCATCAACAGAGAAATCAAAGAACCGATCTTCACTCCAATTCTCCCCATGAAGAGAGGACTTTTAGAAGTAAGGAGTAGTTTCAAAGAACATGACATTAAGGCTAACAAATATTTTTTTTGTGACAGCACTGACAGGATCATAACATTTGTAGCCTTTCAAGTAGGAGAGTAACCAATAAAAACGCACTTAATGGCACATGGTTCCAATTTGTCCCTATTGTGAGCATGAACATGTACAAATGCAGTACACCGAAAAATTTTTAGGGAGAGATTGGAGTTGGAGTTGAGCCGAAAGTTGGGAAGACATTCTTGGAATTTTTGGAGAGGAGTGGCAAAAGAAAGAACCCAACTAGGCATTCTATTAATGAGATATGTAGTTGTTAAAATGACATCGTCCCAAAAATATTTTTTCATATTTGTAGTGAACATCAATGTCTGAGCTACTTCAAAGATATACCTATTTTTGCGTTCAGCAACCCTATTTTGTTGAAGAGTATCCACACAGGAACTTTGATGGATAATTACATTTTCTTGAAGATAATTTCCCAAGATATTATTGAAATATTCTATACCATTATCAATACGCAAGATATGAATGTGAGTTTAGAATTGTGTTTGAATCATGGAGTGGAAATTGATAAAAATAGAACGGACTTCAGTTTTATCTTTCAACACGTAAACCCAACAAATATAAGTGTTATCATAAATAAAAGTAACAAACCATTTCGTGTGAGTGCGATTAAGAGAGCATGAGGGCCCCCATAAATCACTATGAATCATAGTAAAAGGTCTAGATGGTTTGTATGTGGATTTTGGAAAGGAATTACGATGGTGTTTTGCAAGTTCACAAATCTCACACTGAAAATCAGAAGACGTCTTATTTGAACAAATGGAAGGAAATAAATGTCTTAAGTATTGAAAATTTGGACGACCCATCCTAGAATGCCATAACAAAATTTTACTATCCCTAAAAAAAGATGCAGATCACAAATAACAGTTTTACATTACTCACTCATATTCGCCTCCTCAAAGTAGTAGAGTCCTTCAAACTCCTTAGCACTACCAATCGTCTTCCCCGATGATAGGTCTTGAAAAACACAATGAGAGGAAACGAATTTAGCAGAACAATTGGAATCTTTTGTCAACTGGGTAATGGATAACAAATTGCATGACAACCTAAAGACGTGTAGGACAAAATCTAGAGTTCTAGAGTCAGAATTTCAAATACTCCCTTTTCCTGCAACAGATGAGAGTGATCCATCTGTAATTTTAACTTTCAAATTTCCAGCACAAGGTGAATAGGATGAAAACAGATAATAGGAATCGATTATATGATCAAAAGCACCAGAATCAATTATCCATGGTGATTGTAATGAGAGATGGTATTTAAGGCTGTCAAAAAATTACCTCCATGGGCTAAAGAACTAGAAGGAATACTTGTGGAAGACTGACCCGATGTTTGAATGGTAGCAAACATTTTATAGAGTTTCTCCAACTGTTCTGGACTGAATGCTCCACTTGAAGTGGAATTATTATTTTTCTCACCTTGTGGTTTCTCGGCCGGGTTATCAATAGCAGCTTGGTAGCCACAATTTTTTGGATTCTGTCTCGGCTTCCAATTTGCGGGCTTCCCATGTATTTCCCAGCAATTATCTTTTGAGTGGCCCGGCTTGCAGCAGTGCTCACACCAAGGTCTTTCTTTCTGTTTTTTTTGGCTTGTCCCAGCAGAAGTTCCTCTTGAAATGAGGGCAGACATTTTGGGCCCATTATTTCCGATCAGAATCGGCTCCTTCAACATCACCTTGCAACCATTCTCCTCTCGCCTCACCTCCGAGAAAACTTCCTGAGTTGAAGGTAAAGGTCATCGACTGAGAATCCTCCCTTGCACCTCGTCCAAGTCTCAGTTGAGTCTGGCCAGAAATTCGAAGACACGTTCATTCTCGAGTCTTTTCTTGTATCGGGCACTATCTCCAGGGGATTTGCCATTCTTCCTCAATGCTCAGGTCGAGATCTTGCCAAAGATTCGTCATCTCCATATAGCAGTTTGTGACTTCTCTTCCTCCTTGCCACATCTGCCATAGCCGAGTTTTGATCTCAAAGATTTGAGAGTAGCTTTCAACATCTGAGTATGTCTCTCGAACAACATCCCAGATGTCCTTTGCCGTCGGTAGGAACAAATAGGTCTTACCTATTGAAGGTTTCATGGAGTTCACCAGCCACGCAATCACCATGGAGTTCTCAGACTTCCACCTCTGCAGAGCTGCGGCGTCGGTTGAGGCGGGCTTCTTCTTCTCGCCGGTAAGGTAGCCTAACTTTCCTTTGCTGTCAATCACGAGTTTGATTGATTGAGCCCATTCACGGAAATTCTTTCCGTTCAGTCTCTCCATTGAGAATGGGAAGGACAAGCTGTCTAGCCCATTCGAATTCAAGGTGGAGGTGGCTTCAGTCTCACTATCGAGAGCTTCAGAGGTGCTCGACCCTCTGCTATTGACGGCTCCTTATGCCATCGTTAACTAGGATTATAGAAACCCTAGCTCTGATACCATGAAATCAAAATAGGTTTTCTATATTTCTTGAATAATAATTTGTACAATTGGGTATGCTAAAGATGGAAACAATCTCCTAAAATAATCTCTCTTAATAATAGACAATCTTCTACATAAATATCCCCTAAATCACTTGACACTCGAGATTTCTACAATAACATAAAGCCTCGCACTTTCATCCTATGTCGGAAACTTAAGCTACAATTTCTTAGCAGGACTTCATACTAAAAGAAAAGCTTACACTTAGAGATACTCCTAATTAATTACTGATTTCATAAGATGATAAACTGATACAAAATATATGAGCATACACAAGTATGAATTGATATGTGTGTGTGTGTGTGCGCGCGCTTCCCAATCTACGTTTCACAAACAAATTTAGTGACACAGAAGTAAATTGAGAAAAAAAAATTTTAATTCTATCTAAAAGAGCTCACCAGTTGTTTACATATTGCCAGGCCTAGTCCTGTCCCACCGTACTTTCGAGCATGATCTGCACTCACTTGCATGTACTTCTTAAACAATGTTGGCAAAGCATTTTCTGTTATGACATCAAAATAGCAATAAGTACTCTCAATTCCAGAAATCAACTCAGACAAATCACAAATAGCCAAAACACAAAGATAGGAAAAGGAAATGAATTGATGAAATTCAATATTGAATGCTCCAAAATATTACTTTAAATACAAATAACAGAACATGAGAATTGTACCGGGTATTCCAATTCCTGTGTCATATACATCACAGCGTAACCAAACTGTTGTTTCAAGCACATGAGGATGCTGCTCCTTATCTCCTGTTGAGGATTCATGCTTAACTGGGGTTCTAGGTTCGCCATTCATTGTGCAATTTTCATATGAACCATTCCCATGTTTCGGGTCATGAATATTATTTTTATCACAGCCCGTTCGAGGCAGTGATAGACATTTCTCTTTTGCTGGAACAGTTGACTCGTATGCAGTGAACTTTTGATCACAACCATCTCTAGAATATGGATCTGCTACAACGTAAAGTTTTATCCCAACCTTACCTTCATGGGTAAATTTGATAGCATTGCTGCAGAGGATAGAAACTTGTGAATACAAAGCATGGAATATCTAGTTTCATGATTAATGTGAACAATCAGGGGCAACAAATTATTTAATGGGGCTAGTTCTTCTACTTGCTATATTGTCCTTCCAAATCAGAGAACATCTAATTATGTTATTTAGAAAACAAATGTATTTGAATTCATATATAATTCTACTAAAGCTCATGGGCATAACGCAATATCCTAATTTATATTTACCGAGTCCAGTGAGGGAAATTTATTGAGAACTAATTCAAGACCTTGAATTTTCCCAATATTTTCTTTTTACATGCCTTTATATTTCCAACTCTGCCAGACACTCATACACCCCCTTGAGCTTTGGCAATCTTGTAATGAGTATGGTCTTGTCCACTCCAGCCACCATGAACAGCCTGATTTTTCCTCCATAGCAATAAGGAACTAACGATCTACAACCTTAATTCCAGTTCCAAATATAGGAAATTTTGTACTAACTGTAACAAAGGCAGTGCAGATTGTCAACAGGACCTAAATTAGCAACAGGCTCCCCAAGAATACCGAAAATTCATCCTTGAGTCTCTCCAATGACTTGAGCATTTCAAGGAGGTCCCGCATAAATCTCTTCCATTCCTATCATTATAAACCATTTGTAGTGCTTGTTCCATGTTTCAAATGTTTTTTCATTCAATCAATTTGATGAATTACGATTGCATACATAATATAAGAAAACTATGTAGTATTTATTGAAAAACCTAAGCCACATTAACTAGTTTCCTAATAGGTAAAGCAACTCACTTTACTGAACTGTGTATGTCAGTCTATTTCAGTCTACAGAGGAATCTTATGATCCGCTTCCATAGACAAACATATTTATGCTAGATATAAAAAGCCAAATTTAGCAAACAAATTTCTTATATGAGAATAATCATGAGCTTGAAGAAATAGACACCTGATCAAATTTGTGAGAATCTGTCGAATTCTTAGAACATCTCCAATTACCTGAAATTGATAGAGAATGTCATGAGAAAATAACATACAAATCCAAATGAACATTGAAAAATTTTACTGGAAATTACAGTAAGTTCAGCACCATATTTGCTCTTTCAAGTTTCAAGTAACACAAACATCACTAAAGATCAATATATTGAATAACTGTAATATTTAGAAATTATTTTATTTCAATAAATGCCCAGAAAACAAGGACAGAAAAAAATTATACTTAAGATGTATGCTAGAGACTTACCTAAAACTGTCCACAAAATTTAGTAACAAACGGAGCACCAAGAAGTCCAGATCAATAGAAATATAATCATAAGGGATTTAGGGTGCATTGGTGCAAAAGAAAGAAGTTTTCAATTATAACTGTGGCATGATTATCCTTTCTCAAATAACTAATCATGGAGATCACATGAACATATTGTGAGGAATCCACAAGGCATTTGCCTTGCATTTGAGCCTTTACTGACACATCTCAAGGCATGAACCTGCTACCATTTTCCTTTTTTTGATTACCAAAAAAAAAAACTCATCATATTGTCCTATCATTGTTTTAACAAAAATGTTTCAGACTCCTATTGAAATGTTCCACAATGAAACCAATTATCAGTTAGGGCTGGGGTGTTTGGGATGATTAATAAAAGTCCCTTACATGACTTCTATCTCAAATAATTATTATTTTTTCTTTTTCGAGATACTAAGAAATGTTGACAGAGAATGTCATGAATAAATAACATGACATCCAAATGAAATGTCGAAAAAGATTTTTGGAAAAGAAATTGGAAAAGATAATGAGAGGATACATGGAGGACATGGATATGAAGATAAAAAAGAGTTGGGATAAGATCTTAGACTGCTATGTCTTATGATTTTATTATAATGAATGCTTGCTCTAAGAAGAGAGAATAACAGTTAATAACCTTCAAAAGTGGACAGAATAAAAGTCAAATGGATTTTCTCTTAAGTAGAATAGAAAGGTAGATTGTTTATCATACGAGGATTGTAAAGTTGTCCCAAGTGAAAGCTTTTAACTACACAAGATAGAGTTTTAGTGTTAGATATATGTATTAAAAAGTGAAAGAGAAAGAATAATATAAATTAGTGCAAAAAAACTAGGTTGTGGAACCTAAAGGGAGAAAACATAATAAAATTTAAAGAAAAAATGATCAAAGATGGTAATTGGACAATAGAGGATGGTGTAGGTGCGAAATCTCTTTGGAAAAGGATAGCTAGCTCTATTAAAAAGATAGCAAAAGAGATTTTAGGTGAATCAAGAAGAAGATTTTCAAATAGTAAAGAAAGTTAGTGGTGGTATCAAGACAAAAAGAATTTGGTATGTAACATGCAAAAAAGTGCAGAAAGATGGAAACTTTGGAAAAGTATTAAGAGGTGAGAAAAGATGAAAAAGAGGCCATTAGTGAAGCTAAACATAGATTGTATAATAATTTATATGCTAGATTGGATACAAAATAAGAGGAAAGAGACATTTAAACTTATTAGAGCTAGGGAAGAAAGAGCAAAGACTTAGATAATGTAAAATGTATAAAAAGTGAGGATGATATCGTCTTGGTTAAGGAAGAAGACATTAAAGAAAGATCGTCAAGTTACTCTAGTAAGCTATTCAATGAAAACCAAGTGAAAGACTTAAATTTAGAATTGATAAATAAGGAAGGGGTAAAAATATGATATTTATTTGCAAATCTAGAGTGATTGAAATTATGTTTGCATTAAAAAAGATGAAATTGAAAAGCTATAAGACCGGATAATATCCCAATTGAAGTTTGGAAATGCATAAGTGATAATAGAATTATTTGGTTAACTAATTTATTTGACACGATTATAAAATCTAAGAAAATGCTAGGATGAATAGAGGAAAAGCAGTTTAATACTTATATACAAAAGTAAAGGAAATGTTCAAAATTGTAATAACTATTATGAAATTAAACTTATATGTCGTACAATAAAAATGTGGGAAAGGGTGGTTAAAGAAAGATTAATGCTAGAAACAAAGGCCTCAAAAAATCAGTTCGGTTTAATGCCTGAGAGATCTATTACAAAAGCTATATATCTTTTAAGAAGTTTAATGGAAAAGTTTAGGCAAAAGAAGTGAGACTTGATATTGGTTTTTATTGACTTAGAGAGAAAGCGTATGATAAGGTATCTAGGGAAGTTCAATAGTGGCTTTTAGGGAAAAAATAAAGGCATATGTAGTAGGTATACCGCATGTTGATGTTATTAAGAATATGCACAATGGAGCAATAACTAGCGTTAGACTACAGGTGGAGAGGCTAGGGAATTTCCAATCATAATAGGTGTACATCAAGGATATGCTTTGAGCCCTTATTTTTTGCACTAGTGATGGATGAACTTACTAGAGTATCTAAATTGAGGTTCCATGGTGTATGTTGTTTGCAGATGATACTGTATTTATTGATGAAACTAGGGGAGGAGTAGAATCTAAGTTAAAATAAGGAGAGATTCTTTAGAATCTAGAGGTTTTAGGATAAGTAAAAATAAGACAGAATATATGAAATGTAATTTCAATTGTGAGAGGAGAAATATTGGAAAAAAGGTTTAACTTGAGGGTCAAAAAATCAATAATGCTAGTAGATTTCAATACCTTGGATCTATTATGCAAGTTGATTTATTATCAAATTCAAGAGTCACTATTTTAATTTATTTTAAAAATATTAATGTGCTATTTGATATTTATTGCAATTGCATTTTGCATGTCTAGCTTTTGGCAAGGTGTCTAGAATAGATTTTATTACCTTCATTATATTTTCATCTATCATGTAGATAATGGTACCAGAGATATCTATGCTGATTTGTAATGGTGGATGGTGATTAGAATTCACTTATAAATGGTGAAGAATGATACGCAACACAAAGCACAGCCTTAAAACAAACTATAAGATTAAACATATTTCCAAAGTTCACAAACTACATAAATAATTTGTGAAGACATGGTGGCAGTTTACCCACTGTTAACACCACAATAGCACTTGGATACACAACACATTACAGAGTTCAAGATAATTTTGACACATTAATAGAGTTCAAGATAATGTTGATGGGAAAACAAATTGGGAGTCTTGAAATGCTATACTTTTTAATTCATTCAAAAAATGCATAGGTACATACATATACATATATACATATATACATACACATATAGAGACCCTATAATCAAGCTAATCATATCTAGACTATAGCTAATTTACATTTGCACCCTCTTTGGAATAGGAAAGAATCACCTAGACTAATTGCACAGTTTCAATCCACTATTTCAGCACTCCCCCTCAAGTTGGTGCATAGATGTCACACATGCCCATCTTGTCCACGAACTGGACGAATACCTGATTTGAAAATGCTTTGGTGAGAATATCGACCAACTAATCTTCTGATTGAATTTTCGGCAACTCCACGATTTTTTCATTCAACTTCTCCTTAATGAAGAATCTATCCACCTCTACGTGTTTCATGTGATCATGCTGAATCGGATTATGAGCAATGTAACATGCTGCTTTACTGTCGCAATAGAGTTGGATTGGTTGTGTTGGTGAATATCCCAAATCTTTTAGGAGAAGTTGTAGCAATAATGCTTCACAAATTTTGAGTGACATTCCTCTTAATTCAGCTTCGGCACTTGAACGTGCAACAACATTATGTTTCTTTCTTCTCCATGCAACAAGGTTACCGCCAACGAAGGTGAAATATCCTGAAGTAGATCGTCTATCATCTACTGCTCCAACCCAATCGGCATTAGTATATGCATCTGTACTTTGACAGTCTAAATTTTTTATGAATAAAATTCCCTTTCCAAGAGCAGCCTTTAAATACCTCAAGATTCGCATAACTGCATTCATATGTTGTTCTCCATGATTGTGCATGAACTAGCTAACGATACTTAATGCATAGGCGAGATCAGGCCTAGTGTGTGCTAAGTACATCAACCTTCCTACCAATCTCTAATATCTTCCTTTATCAACAAGTACTTGATTAGGCTCAAAGCTTAACTTCAAGCCTTCTTCCACAAGTGTACCAACTGGTTGACATGCTGACATACCGGTTTCTTGTAGCAAGTCTAAAGTGTATTTTCTCTGTGAGAAGAAAATACCTTTATCAAATCGGGATACTTCGATTCCAAGGAAATATTTCAAGGGGCCAAGATCTTTCATTTCGAACTTGCTAGACAAATAATTCTGTGAGTTCTTCCTTTCTTTAGGATCATTTCTTGTGACCACCATGTCATCCACATGGACAATGAGTGCAATGATCTTATTATGCCGCTTCTTTAGGAATAAAGTGTGGTTTGAATTACTTCGATGATAGCCAAAAATTCTCAAACTTTGTGAACCTTCCATGCTCTTGGAGATTGTTTTAACTCGTATAGTGATTTCTTCCGTCTGCACACCTTCTGACTATGTATCTCTAGTAACATGCATCCTAGTGGAAGATCCATGTATACTTCTTCAGGTAGCTCACCATGCAGGAAAGTATTTTTTACATCAAATTGTTGTAATGACCAATCTAGATTCGCAGCTAGAGACAACAGGACACGAACTATATTGATCTTAGCTACAGGTGCAAAAGTTTTTGTATAATCAATTCCATATGTCTGGGTGTATCCCTTTGCCACAAGCCTTGCTTTAAATCGTTCAATTGTGCCATCTGCTTTGTGTTTCACAATAAAAATCCACTGACACCCAACAAGTTTCTTTCCTGGCAGACAATCAACAAGCTCCCAAGTTTCATTTTTTAGCAAGGAATCTACCTACTCATTCATCGTTCCTTTCCACCTTGGATCAGTTAAGGCTTCCTGCACACTGTTAGGAATAGATACAGTACATAATTGATTTTAAAATGACTGATTTGATTCCGACAGGTGATGGTTAGACGTATAAGAACTCATAGGGTATTTAACTCTACTAGAAAGTTCGGGTTCATATGTGGGTTTAGAAATACCTCTGATTTGACGTTGTGGCGACTTTTTTCTCACAGGTTCGGCTACAAGATAAGGATCCTCGACAGGCGATGGGTGTGGTGATGTTTCAGTTGCTTGGGGTGTGAGAGCCTCGTATGAAGGTGCTTCAACTAAGTGTGTATCACCACTTTGATCCAAATGTATACCACTTAGTTCCAATTCATCACTCACTTCGTGACTTTCCATGGATAGTATATCAGTGTCCTTACTAGCATCAAAGGTGGTAGCTATACCTTCATCATAGTCTCGAGTCTGAACTTCCTTCGGATGCTTCCCCTGAAGATCAGACTCAGAGGGAAAATACACAGAGGCTTTATGGAACACAACGTCCAAGGTAACAAACATGCAACGTGTAGGAGGATGGTAGCAACGATACCCCTTTTGATGTAGAGCATATCCAAGGAACACACATTGCAATGCTCAAGGTTGCAACTTGTTGCGCTGATGTGTGTGAAGATGGACAAAAGCAACACAGCCGAAAACATGGGGAGGTAAGTTTGGGAGAGCTGGAGCAACAACAACTTCAGCAAGGGCCTGGGATGGTGTGCGACAGACAATGGTACTAAATGGTACCCTATTAATTAAATATGCCACAGACATCAGTGCTTCTCCCCAGTAAGCTAGCGGCACATGGGCTTCTATTAATGAAGCATGAACAACTTCCAACAAATGACGGTTTTTTCACTTAGCTACCCCATTTTGTTGAGGTGTGTGGGGATAGGTGGTTTGGTGGATAATACCTTGGGACTTCAAGAGCTACTAAAATTTAGAACTCATATATTTCCCGCCATTATCACTGCGAAGAACTCTAGGTTGAGCATTGTACTATGTGCATATCATTTTATGAAAATTTTGAAATAGCAAGTTCACTTCACTTTTTTTCTTCATCAAACATACCCAAGTTGATCTTGTATAGTCATCAACAAAAGTAACAAACCATCGTGAACCACTCAACATGGGAACATGCGCTGGATTCCAAACATCAAAATGTATGACCATAAAAGGAACTATACTTCTATTCAAACTTAATGGGAATGAAGTACGATGACTTTTTGCAAGTTCATATACATTACACTAAAAATCAGAAACACTACATCGTGCAAATAAATGAGGAAATAATTCTTTCAAGTAACCAAAAGATGCATATCCCAGATGTCGATGCCAGAGCAAGATTTTAGATCTGTCCTTCCCCCCTTGTGAACTATCCACAAACAAGACTTGATGCAATTTATTCAAATTGTTCCACACCAAGTCGAGATAATACAGCTTCCTACGTTTAATACCACACCCAATCGTTTGCCTTATTTGGATGTCCTTAAACACACAAAATTCGGGCTAAAAAATAACAACACAAGATAGGGCAGTGGTTATTTGTGAGACTGACAACAAGTTATAGTTCAAAGAAAGAGCAACTAAGACAGAATCTAGCTGTAAAGTTTCAGTAAGGGGCACGGATCCTTCCCCAATAACGGTGGTGGAAACACCATTGGCAATGGAAACAAATTTTTGTGAGGAGTTATGAATGGATGAGACTTGTCTAGAATCAAAAGTCATATGATCAGTAGCACCTAAATCAATTATCCATGTACTATTAGAAACAAGTGTAGAGATAACGAAAGCCTTACTAGTCGGAGTTGTAGTCGCAGCATGAGCAAAAGCAATGTCAGCAGCATCATTCTCTTCTTTGGTTTCAACAACAACAGCGGTAGAGGTGGGCCTCCTAGAATTCTTCCAGCGGGAATCATGATTGTGATCCCACCATTCTGGATACCCGACAAGTTCAAAGCACCGATTTTTGGTGGCTAGTCTAATCACAATGGGTTCATTTTTAGGAATTTTTGTCTGCCACCATTTTTTTGATGACAGAACTTTGTTAGGTCTAGCGAGTTTTGAGAGGTCCGGTTGTGTGCCACCATTGGTGAGGTTTCGAGATCTTCAGAGTCATCATTCATCATTGTGCGGCGGAAAGCTTCACGATGAATCAAGGCATAACATTCCTCGAGTTCAGGAATAGGGTCCCTTTGCAGAATTTCACCATAGATTTGTTCAAAATCGCCATCTAATCTAGCAAGGAAAATATGTACCCGTTGATGTTGCACTGATTTGCGATAAGCTTCAACATCTTTCTCATTCTCCATGATCACTTTATCACAGTGATCCAATTCACTGAAAATTTCAATCAATTCTCCATAATACACAGAAATTGCTCTGCCCTTTTTTTTGGTAGAGAATGCTTTCTAGTTCAAGGCAAATACTTGCAATTCATCCAATCCATCATAGAAAGCCTTAGATAGAGCTTTCC
This sequence comes from Malania oleifera, assembly GCF_029873635.1. Lineage (NCBI taxonomy): Eukaryota > Viridiplantae > Streptophyta > Magnoliopsida > Santalales > Ximeniaceae > Malania > Malania oleifera. The sequence goes on along the minus strand of NC_080419.1, from coordinate 113,116,857 downwards.
AAATATCACGAGCTGTAGGCAAGCGAAGGTAGCGTTTCATAATATCTGGGGTCATAGACGTCAATAGCCATCCCTTGACTTTTTGATTATCCGCGTACCACTTTTCATACCCTACATCCTCTTTTGCAGGGATTGTCGACGTGCCACGAATATAGGAGAGCTTCTCCTTTTTAGCAATATGCATTTCAATAATTTGAGACTATATATCATAAATTGTCTCATTGAGGATAATTCCTACAATGAAAGAAGAACCTTCAGATTGAATGATGATGGGTGCAGATTTGCTACCAGGCGCGTTAAAGTCTGACTGGCTCATGGCGTGGTTGGTTCAATGATGGGGTTAGGTGTTTGAGGGGTGGATCAATGATGGGAAAGAAAATCAGAACAATACAGGGTCTGTCCTAGCTCTGATACCATCTTGAAATGTTATACTTTTTTATTCATTCAAAAAATGCATCGGTATAGATACCTATATATATATATATATATATATATATATACACACACACATATAGAGACCCTATAATCAAGCTAATCATATCTAGACTATAGCTAATTTACAGTTGCACCCTCTCTGGAATAGGAACGAATCACCTAGACTAATTGCACATATTTCCGTCCACTATTTCAGCAGGGAGATCAAGATGTGTCTCGCATCAGAGCACCAACAGAAGATTGAGAATGTGAAAACTATTGTCTAAAGTCATTTCTTTAAATCTGTTGGGAAAGAGATCTAAAGAAATGGTCTACCAACAAACGATCCTTGAAGGAAAGCATGAGATCTCCTGGATCCAAAATAATATGAAGGCACCAAGCTTTGCTTTGGCTATTGTGCATAGTCCAGTTGTCTACTGTGAGTTGAAAGTTAAAGGGCTCTCCTCATATTTGGCCATGGAGAAAATGTTTAAAAGAATTATCACAACTAATTTAAGTAATGAGAGAGTATGCTATCTCCTAAAGAATCCCACTGGAGAGTTAAGTCATCAAACTCTTGTGGTTTAGAACGTGTAGAGCTGAACAAATATATATAAAAATTAACAGTTTCTATCCATCTATAGGGTCGCACTTTGCTCCGATTAGCTTACTACGAAGCTACGAGGTTGATAGAGATATAAGTGGTTTACATACTCCAACAAGTTCTCTGGAAAAAAATCCCATTCATTTATCCTGAAAAAGCGTGTGAAATTATGCACACAATTTTTGTGCAACTACTCCAAATATGTCATATTTGTAGATAAATATTTACATGCATGTTTGGTAATATCTACTTTGATGGCATCATATGTACCTATAAAATGTTGCCCGTTCATGAACTATGCTTTGGTTTACATTAAAATTAATCACTTGTGAAGACAGAAGAGTCATGCACAGTGCTCCACGGCATGGCCAGTTAGACTCTGCTACTAAACCAAAACACATAAAGGAATGCTAGGAACATTTGCTCAACGTAGTCTTTCGTACTCTCCCCATAATTGGGCCACTTGGCCATTTTCATCAAACATAGTATGAGGCAACCACTTCAGACAGTAATGGATTCTCAATGCTACCTTTTTTATTTTTAATTTTTCATAAATTATGGTTAAGAGTTTAATAGGTGGCCCATTTTTGTTTTTAAAATAATGCCAAATAGCTAATCATAGGTAGACTGTTTGAGGAGTCTGCAAGGGGCAACTGCTCCTAGCATTCCTCAACATGTAAATCTCAAGACAGATTAGTCATAAATTACAATATGTGATAAATTTCTCACCTCCACAGGAACATCCTCTGCTACCTGCCCTTCCAGGATCAGTATCTTTTTCAACGATGCAGCAGCAGTCTGGAGTACGTGCTTGATTACTTCTCTAGGCCGGAATTTCGCAGCCTCCAACTTCATAACTCCTAAAAGGAGAGAGAGAGAGAGAGAGAGAGAGAGAGAGAGAGAGAGAGAGAAAGATTTAAGTTTTTGAAAATTTAAAAATCACATTTAAATTAGATCATATATGTTAATGATGACTGCAAGTCATTCACAAACAAGGACTCAAAGAAAATGACCTCTAGTGAGAACATATTTAAACCTGATTCAACTGTAGGAAGTCAATTATCATTGGTTTGTGCGCATGTATGAGAGAGAGAGAGAGAGAAAGAGACAGAGAGAGTTTTAAGTATTTGAAAATTTAAAAAATCAGAGCATTTATGACTAATGATCACTTCGAGTCATTCACAAGGACTAGAAGAAAATGAAACCTCTAGTGATAGTGGATTTCAAACCTGATTCAACTGTGGAAACTCAATTTTCATTATTATATAGAAATGAAAAAAAAAAAGAGATTAAATCCAGGCTACTAATTGTAATCAATTCAAGTTCCAGAAATATAAATATAACAAGCAAATAAAAGCAGAAAATTAGGGTATACCTGATTCAACCTTGGAAAGATCAAGAATGTCATTAATGAGTTGAAGGACCAAATCTCCTGATGACAGCATAACATCCAACAGCTGCCGTTGTTCCCGATCAAGTTTTGTGGTGGCAAGAATCTCAGCCATGCTAACAACCCCAGATAGAGGAGATCTTATCTCATGGGACATGGTTGCCAGCATTTGTTTTGCTCGCATTGTTTCCTCTGTAATGAAAATGACAAGGTTAAATTTTGAATAAATTTGTTGAGCCTTAATCTAATCAAAATGTGTGGACTCCAAGGGTAGATTTTGATGAAACCAATAATGTGGATATTGGCTTCCACTTAATTCTAACAACTTTAAATGAACTGAAGTTTAGTGATTGAATTTATCAGGATAAGCAAACTCAGCTATATCCAAACTATAGCTTGTTAGTTGTTTAGTAGAATAGGATCAGGTTGGACGAACTCTGTGTGAATGAGATTTCTGACTGTTGAATTTGTGAGCAAACTCATCTTCAGGGGCTATCTCAGTATAGGACAATCTTGTACTTTTATTTCCGGATAGTTATAACTGTTGAGTGTTGAGTGAGCTTAATCTTTTACTGTTTAATTATTCTTAGATTTAGATGGATCCAAAGAATTGATTTTTGCTGAATTTTCTGGTTGGATTAAATATTTGAATGTGACCACTTGAAAGAAGATATGAACGGAGACATTAGACAAATGTTCTGCTGGAAGAAGCAATTTGTACTTTTATTGTTATCTTAGCTAATTAAAGAATATTTCAAACTTTAATCAATATGTAACTGGAAGTATTAGTTGATAGAAAAAAGATATTGCTTGTATTGAGAGTGACTAATGAGTATAGGTCAGAAACATGTTACTGTTATAGTTCAGATGCAGCATCCATTGTAGAAAAATCTTAGCAAACTTTTAGGGAGTGGTCATAGGTCAAGGTGTAACCAAACCACTACAAAATTGATTTTGTTACTGTTTCCCTTATCTCTTTACTGTTATCCTTTGTTTATTGTTTAATACTTTCTTCTGCACATTATTATTTACTTAGCACGAGATTTTTAGTAGCATGCCAGGCCAACAAAGTTAAACCTGCAGTGACTAGAATTTCTCCTAGTAGATTAACCTGTTATGTGGATGGTTTTGTTAAGTTCCGTTTCCTTGGCTTTTTGAACAGCTATCTCCTCTCGAAGCTTTGCCATCTTCTCTCTTTTTCTCACCTGTTGCACAATCATGAAATCATGCATCCACTTTTTTGTGATAATAACGGACCTAAAATGAAAATAAAACTCATATAGTAAAGTAATAAAAGAATTTAAGTTAAAACATCGTCAATAGAAGAAACATGAGCTTCATTGGCCTTGAGTTATCCTATACTTCTGTCTATAGAAACTAGGAAACTTAAATGGTCCATGATTTGGTGTTCTGCACCTACTTATATAGATTCTATAAATGATCCATCATTTAATGTGGAAAAAGCCATCATTACTTTAAAAAGGAGTCACCACATTGTTGGCTTTCCCAAGAGAACTGATATTCTTTAATTCACAACTCACTCCCTATCATTCTCTACTGTACCCTACTCCCTGTGCAAGTTGGTGCAGCCACCAAGCAATATATTACATGTGCATACTTGTTTGGTATCCATAGCCACAGACCTACTGAAGTTAGATAGTTAAGTGGTTGTGGTTGAATAGATAAAATCTCAAATTTCTACTTGGTTTGTCCAACTGAATTGGGCATAGAACCAGTTCCCAAGTTCAACAATCTGCACTTCAAGAGAATACCATAATAATATTGACTTCAAAAACAGTCCAAACAAGTAGCAACTCAAATGAGAACCACCTACAATGAGCAGTGTAAAATAAATACAAAAATAATGAGGGTTGCTATTGCTTATTCTTAAAAATTTTAATGGGGAGGAAGCACAGTTTTCTTTTACAAGCTTTTCCAATAACTTTGAACAGCACGCAACTTTGAAACTTCTATGCTACGCTACTATCTTCTCCAGCAATCACATTGCATACATATGCTTCTGGTACAAGAAAGTGGCACATATACAAAATATGGAATAAAAGAATCTCTTCACCATTGATAAACTCAAAAGAGTCTCGGGTACAATGTGTTTTGAGATGGCAAGCACAATAATAAATCTACTTCAGCATAAAACAAGATCAAGTCTCTAATAGACTGTCCCAGCATTTGAGAACTTCCTACAAGGTTAGATGGAGTTGTCCACCCAGTCCTGCACTGTTCATATTAATTTTTAATTACTTGTTTTGAAATGTAAGCAAATGGATACATGTGGCATTCACATTTTTTTATATCAGAGAGGAGAAATGAAACAAAATGATGGTGAGGAGAATATGAGATGAAAATTGAATCTTACATGAATACATCATGATATTGAAAAAACCAAAACAAAACAAAGCAATACAATTTCTAGCACCAGTTTTGTGGACCTGTATTATTTTCAGCCGTGATTTTTTCCTCTTGTTAATTTGGACCACCTGACAAGTTGCTGCTCACTGAAATTTATAAAAATGAACTATGAGAGATTCATTCATTCATTTAATTCCATCTGCAGTGGATTGTCTAAAACTATCTAATGGGTCTTATGTGGAAGTTTTCTGCAGAAATTGAGTCTTAAACCTGTGCTTGAATTTGGAAGTTATTTAAAAAAAATTATTAAATATAAAATTAATCCATTCCATGGTTTAGGGAGGGATATTTCTCAAGAGTAAATTATGTCTCTTTACATGAAAAATAAAATCCAATTATTTAAAGATTCACTCGTAAAAGATAAATTTCCAATTAAGTCGCAGTGCAAGATGAGCTTAATGAAAAAAAAAAAAATTGACAGAGAAGTTGCGCATAAAGGAAGGAGTCCAAAATATAAAATTAACTCACCTGATCAGTAATCTCCATTCCCATATAATTCACGCCTATTGTGTCCCCTGCCTTGCTGAAGACAGGTTCCACATATATCAGGAATGTCTTTAACCCAAATAATTCTGTCTCGAATGTAATTTCCCTTTTTGCAGGTATTCCTCGTTCCAAGACTTCTTTCTTGAAATCATGGGATTCCTTAACACCAGCACCAGTAAAAATCTCCAAATCTGTTTTTCCTATAATTTCCTGAAAAATCAGTGAATTTGAGGAATGCATGTTCCATTTTTTTACGACCAAGCCATGAAGAAGAAGCAAAAGGAATTATCAAAAGAAGGGGAAAAAAAAAAAAAGATGAAGAAGATCCCCACATTACATCATTTACCCATGATTAGCACCCAATAAAAGATGTTGAATTTGCAGAATACAGTAAATGCTTCATTCATCTTATCAAAAATGGAATATGAACTATACTGAGAACAATTACCTCTTCTTGCAAACTTGGGAAATGGTTATAGATAAAGCGATACCGCAATTCTTTATCCTGAAAGAAAGATATTGGAAACTCAGTCCCTCGCCAGAAGATGGCCTCAATATACGGTAGAGGAGAAAGAAGCTTTTAACAACAACAAATAAGATTAAACTATAAAGGTATGATACAGGAACAGGGTTATGTATGAAGAGGTATTTAGCATCAGTATGGTATTCACCTATTCATAATTCAAAAACTGCAAGTTCATATAGTATGGTCGTGTTTAGCTGCATATTAATGTAAGGTCTTCCTCCTTGAACCCCTTCATGTGCATTAAGCATCTAAGCATTTGGCAACACTAGAAGAAAAGTTGTCGAGGTAATTCCTAGGAAAATATCTTGGATCTTAATTCCATATAATGTGGTTTTCCATTAGATGGTTCAGGTTGAATTGCCAACAGCAAGTCAGCAAAGCTGCAGGGGAAGGCATACTAGCCTGGGATTTACCATCCCTGATTCTGGAAAAGGGATTTGATTTGCACAACTGACCTCTTTATATATTTTGTTATTTATTTTTTGGTTAATTTGAGTGTAATTTACCATTATAAAATCTATACACATTTAATTTACAAAAAACAATAAAACATTAATGCATGAAACAGTTGGATATAAATATATTGATGTATCTTGTGCTGTAGGGTTCTCCCATTCTGTACCTGTTTTTCTTTTTAAGTACCAAACAATTTTAAAAGGCAAAAATGAATAAAATATATTGAAAAAATTTAAAATAAAAAAAAAAAAAAGATAGAATAAGAAAAGAAATTTTCTTGAATCCTTTAACTGTTTTTCACATTTAGAAGCAAAATTAAATAATGCATATTACAACTTTGAAAAAAATGAATTGAGGAAATTAAAAGCATAGTTCTCCTGAAATACTCAATACTACTCTTTTTCTTACCTAGAACTTCACTAGATACACTCAAGCAGATGAACTACACTGTGTGTGAGAACACTGAAAATTAGAAAAGCATATTTGTAACATTCATACTCACCGGTTGTCAACTGTTAAGCAAGAAAAATTTATTACAATAAAGGTGCTTGTTAGCAAACAAGATCACTTAAAACCATTAATCCACATTAACATATAAAAATTCTAGAACTAAATGATTTGCTTGGTGCAAAGCATCTAACTGTTGATCTTCACTAGCCTATCTTCAACTTTTTCTGCTAGGGTGCTTACAAGCCCAAGCAATAATCACAATTAGGCAGCTTCACTGTCGCATATCACTTCCTTTCTTTGGCAATGAAAAATGATCCCCTAATTGGCACAAAATTCCTACGGTCCACCACATGAGGCAGGTAAACCAGGCAGCAAGGCATCATCTTAACCAGGCTAACCACTCATAAAGTGAAGTTTTAAAGGGCCATACGTTAAATAAGTCTTGAAAACTAATGGAGACACATTAATATAGATGGAGAAAAAGTTACAGAATTTGATTTTGACTAGATTTAATTGGCAATCAAATTTGAATTGCAAGATTTAGAAAATAACTACTATCATATATGGGAGCACCCTTGAACTTTCAGAATCATAGATTTAATTTGAAACATGGAATCGGGACTTTGTATCTAGAAATGTGAGAATTGGACGAACACAGAATCAGATTTGGAATTGCATAGAGTTCTGTTCAATTCCACATAAGGTTGTGTCTAAATGCAACCTAACGAAACTTAAAAGATTTTTTGATAATATGACAAGTAATTTAAAAACTTATTAGCTTCAATGTAATGCTTATATCTTCTTCCGACTGCATCAAGTCAAACACATGCATAATCTGAATCAGGGAAATGAAATATGAAGAAAAACAGTTCAGCTACAAAAAATTGCACTTAAATAATTCTGACAGTGTCAGATACAGTGGTTACATATCACAACTATAAAAGCAACTTAAGGAAGAATTTGCATTATATCTGGCAGAAAATACCTGATGGCCAATGACAACTGGTGCCGTCTGAAGAATAAAATGTAAGAAATTATCAGCTCTTTTCAGAATTTGAGACAGCTCATCCACAGGTGATGATTGCTTTTCCAGATTTTTTATGCTTTCCTCCAGCTTTTCTATTAGCATCTGCTCTCTCTGGACACTTGCCTCCAACAATTTCTCTAAGTGCATGGACCTTTGTTTCCAGTATATGACAGTGTCATACTCAGCATCTATTTCAAGTCTTTTGTTTTGGACAACTACATGATTTTTCCTCCTAGGGGCATCTTGCCATATATCCAAAACGTCATCCAGTATAGAAATTAAACGCTTATCACCGCAACTTTCATCCTCAAAACGATGTTGCTCCAATATTTCCCTTTTCTTGAGCTCAACTTCCAGCCTTTGTTTGCTTAGGTTGTCAAGCTCTTCTCTCAGAAGGCGAACAGCATTTGCCTGCTTATACTCCCAGTGTTTGACCAGGTAATTCAATTGAGAGGATCCCTTCTCACTATAATTGGTTAACTCTGAAAGACGCATGAAATCAACTATAGTAGGCTCTTCTGGGATTGTAACCTCCTCTAGCATATCTTGAACCACTCCTGGTTTATCTACATTGAATTTCTTTCCAGCTTCATTTCCAAGATCTTCAGGCCACATGGATGGGAGGACTTCAATGTCCATTTCTTCAAGCGAATCACTCTCCATCTCCCAAACCATGAAAAATATAAAACCATAAAATATTGCATCCAATTCTAAATTCTGCAATTCAGATGAACTTTAAAAGCTAGCAATCCATGGTTTAGTACTTGAGAATGTGCATATCAGCAAATATCAGATCAACCCACTGTAGCACTTGGTTTCAGTCAACAGAGCTACAATGGAAAAATCTGAAGGCATAAACATTACAATGAGGTTTCACAAGATGTTCCATATCATGTAAGGACCTGCACAATTATATTGCAGACAATCAAATTTACGCATCTTTATACATCCAAAAAAGAGTGCTGATTAAAAAACTACACAAATACCAATATAAAACCCAGATATGTCTCAAAGTTAAGTTCTGATAATGAATGTCATGTCAAACTGGGTAATTAGCAAGCTTATGAACAAGAGTAATGGAATGATCTGAATGGCTTTTCAAAATTATCATCAACAAAAAGCACTATATGAATTTTTTTTCACAATTTTGTTTCACCTTGGATAACATCCTCCAAAAGTTGGGCAACTACCAATGCTTCTTTGCTATCTCAAGTAAAGATATCTTAGGTCCAACTCACTCCTTTCTGCTATCACCATCAAATCAACTTTACTACCTCAATACAAGTTTGTCTAAGTCTATTCTTCTTCCATCCCACTATCTCTTATCTCTAAATGCAATCAAATTAACTTTCTCCCTTGTGTACCTTCCCCCCCACTATTTCTTATCTCTAAATGCAATCAAATTACCTTTATCCCTTGTGTACTGTCTAGTTCTCACTGCAAGTGCCAAGATCATCTTTCGAGTCCTTCCCTTTCTCATCTTCCACACTGCCACTCCTAACACGCTATTGAAGTGTTCATTTCTTATTTTATCTTTTAAGAGTTATGCGATTCATCAATATAATTCTCATTTCAACTACATATATTTTTTGCGTTCTGTTGTTTTTCAGTTGCCAAGATCCTGATCTATATAATGTAGCTGGTCTTGCAACTGCCCTAGGTCATTCCACAACTTATGCTGAATTCATAATCAGAATGAAAGATATGATTTATGCTTTATATATTTACCTAGTTTTCATAAAAATTTATTTTCTCTCCATTTATTTATTTGAAAAACAGCATGATTTCAAACTCCACAGTGGTCAATTTGGCACTGTTAACTTAAATCCAACCCCTGTGATTTAGAACAACTCCGCCAAAAAAAGAAAGAAAAAAAAACCACAACACATGAAATCATATTAAACTCCAGCAAAGACATCAAAAATGAGGGGAGAAGTACGCACAGGAACTTGGAGGGGACCAAGATCAGGATGCTGATTGCACAGGATATTCATCAGCCAAGAGCAGGCTGACAACAATCCTGATGCAACCATCCCACATCTCACTTTACAACCAAAACAGTAATATTTCAAAAAATGGCTATGCAACTAATGCCAAAAAAGCATCATTCACGCCCATCAGAAAATCACCAACTAAAGAAAAATAAAATAAAATAAGCAAATTTATAAATAAAGAAGAATATTATATACAATACAAAATACTATGGCTCTATTCGGATCAAAGGTTTTGTTCGACAAAATGAATGGGACAAAAAAAAACTGAGGAAATTAATTTTCCATTATATCTGCTCTCCATATAAAATACTATTTAAAATGAAAATTTGTTCAAATAAGATTAAAAATTAAGAAAATTAAAGGTTGATTAGTAATTACGTGTCAATAAAATTTTCTTTGAATTACACATATTTTATTTTCTTCCTCTCTTTTTGATAAAAAAACATAAAAAAAAGTGGATTCCTTCATATTTTCTTTTCTTTTCCCTAATATACTTTATGTTCCAAACTGGGCTTGAAAGCATTGAGAAAAGGTGCAATCATAACTATAGATCCCCAAGTCTTAACACTTGTCCGGCTGCTACCAACAGAAAGAAGCGCATGCCACTTTCACCATCAAGGAAAAATTCAAATTAAAGCTCTTGTTTTGGTCAAAACAAAAATCTAAGGCTATGAAGATGTACAATTCTTGGAAAACCTACTTTCAAAAGCCACAAAAAAACACAAGAGAAAGTTTGAGGGAGTTGCTACCCTTCCAAAGACCTTCATCAATTCTGTCCAATCCCACGTGTACATAATGGTTTATGATAAATTTCCCTATCTGGTTGTTTGAGCTCTGATATTTGAGTAGTAGTTTTCTAGCCTTGGTTGGCTTGCTGATTGCTTTGGGGGGCTGTGCTCCCCTTTGGTTGACTGAGTTGGTTTTTGTTTGTTTTGTCATCGTGTCCTTTGCCCCCAGGGATGCTCAGGTTTTGATGTATTGAGTTGTAGTTAGTCTCAGCCATGTTAGCCTTTCTGATTGTCTGCTTTGCAGTTCCTTGTTTGGGAGTTAATTCTCCCTTTCCTGGGTATGCCAGTGATTCTGTACATATTTATGTGGTCTATAATTATAATTTTCAGATCATAAAAAGAAAAAAAACACTACACTTTTTTCCAGAAGCCACACTCTGGAGTTCTGTAACGCGAATAGAAGTCATTCAATTAAGTTATATGTAGAACTCGCCAAAGGTGGAAGTTGAAGAGGCTGACAAAAGCTGAAATAGCATGCAGAAGGTCAACCTGCAAGCCGGCATGGTCATTCCGCCTGTAGCCCAGAATGTAAATTCCTCAAAGCCACTTGTAGAGGAAAACTGAAATTTTCCATTTGCAAGGGGGGAAAACATATAGCCACCTCAAATTCAAAAGCAGTCAACATGTCTAAATAACTACAGAAGCTGGTTAATTAATTTAATTTTTGAAAAAGCAAAATTAATATTTTTCACTTGCAAAACATCTCTGGAAAAATCGAAATTACTCTGCATTCAAAATAAGTAGGAGAAAAAACCAAAAGCTATTCGAATATCTTGCTCAACAAATTTCAAGGACCCTCTCAATTAAAATTAATCACATACTAAACAAAACAACTCAAATCACCCCATATTCAACATATAATTCGAAAACAGGTAAGGTCAAAAATAATATATCTAACAAATTATTAAAATTGTTTTGATTCTTTAAAAAATCAAAATCTTTCATTCACAAATAATGCAAATTTAAGCAAGTAAACCAAAACCCGAACCAGCAGAATGAAGCAAAATTCAAAAAACGCGAAACGTGGTAAAACTCAACGCATGAGCAATAGGGACACCATTTGAAACAAATCAGATCAAACTTCATAGTTAACATGAAAAAAATCAATGAAAGAGGCAATGAGCATACCTTCACGTACATATGAGCGAGAGGAGGCAAAGATCAATCCGGCACACAGTCACTGAAGAAGAATTTGGGTTCCTGGGCTGAGAATAGCTAACAGCTTTTACTGTAGATCTGAAGTTGTCTCTTGAAGTTATCACTTCGCAGTCAATGAAAATAATAAGCTAAGGTAAGCATTCCAGAGATAGAGACGGAGAGAGGGAAGCATGTGAGGGAAAGGAAAAACAAAATGTGTTGCGAGTAGAGAACTCTAGGAAGCCATGTGCATTTGAGGTCAAAAATATTAGAGAATTGTGGCCTTTCCTCTTATGGGTTTCTTAATTTAACTCCATCTCTCTCTCTCTCTCTCTCTCTCTCTCTCTCTCTGATGTGGGTGTCTTTGTTTTTTGAGGTTACATTCAGAACCTCTTTCTGCAAAAAACCCAGAGAGGCTTTCCAATCACACATTCGTCCTGTTTCCCCTGTGTTCCTCCTCTGTCCCTCCGCCCCACAAATGATTCACTCATCAATCAAACCAGCTTAGAGAGAGAACGGAGAGACGATCCTGGAGAGAGAGAGATTTTTTTTTTTTTCTTTTCTTTTTTTTTTTGAGAGAGAAGAGTTTGGTTTTTAAGTGGGAAGGGTTTACTGAACTGTCAAGGCCGTGAAGAGTCTTCTTTATAAGCAAAACAAACTGCCTTAATAAAAAATTGGATTAGATTTACGTAACTCATTATAACAGTTAATATACAATTGTAACAGTTGACTAAGCTGGTGGTTGGGAAAATAAATTGATTTCTTTTGTAAGAACGAAATCTCGCTCACCTCATTCACCTTAAGCGCTGATTGTATAAAATTACTTGATAGTCTGATCAGTAATGTTATCCTAATCTATTCATAGATGAATATGCACTAATTGAGACGATTGAATCATTATACCCCATACCTAAACTCTGGCCTAATGAATTTACGGGTAGTCGTTAAGCATTTAGTTATGAGCTCAACCTCCAACTGTATAAATAGGCTTGCCGAGATTTTATCGTGTACAAAACTATCCCACTTTGCTTTTATTTTTTTATTTTTTTATTTTTTATTTTTTTTTATTTTTTATTTTCAATTCTACTTTTTTGCTTTCTTGAAAAGAATTATTTTTGCATAGGAGATGAATATAAAAATTTTTTAAATGAAATTATAACCTTTTAAAAAACATAAAAAAAAAAAAATTTGAAAATGGACAATCTATAATTCAAGCAAACTAAGATTATTAATGCAGAGATGAACAATAAAAGATACAACCTTCTCTTTGTATTGAGCTTCTATTTCTTTAAGAAACTAAGGATTTTAGAAACCCTAACCTTGCAATCCACAGCTAGTAAGACTAAATTAATGATTTGCTAACCAAAAGAAAATAGGTTACTATAAATGCAAGTCCAGTCCAATCTCATTTCGGAGAGTTGCATTTGGACTTTAAATTTAATTTTGTACAAATTTAGATAAATATAATTTCTTAAATGTACTTATTAAAGTATCATCCAAAGTTATTTTAATTCATAACCTTAATCTAAATTATAACAATTTAAAATCCATAACATTAAATGCAAACTGAAATAGAATTCACATTTGAATGAAAGAGACCATGAGGCAAATGGCTAAAAGGATGATCAAAGATTCAAAATGAAAAAAATAAGAGATAAGTTTTTCTTATAACGAGCCCCCAAAAATATACGATACAAAGATTAGTGGACTGATTACTAATATTAAATAAAATAATAAACAAAAAATAAAAAACATTAATTAAAGTATAATTATATAAATATATATTAATATAATATAATAAATATAATAACAATATAATATATTATATATATATATATGTTAGTTCAAAAGTTACGAAAACCCCCCCCCCCCCCAATTCTTCCACTATCTCTCTCCCTTTTCTCTCTTTCTATTAAGCATTTGCTCTATCTTCTCTCTCTCTCTCTTTTTTCAATTTCTTGGTTCTTTCACGGTTCAAATCGAAAAAACGAACCACCATATTCGAGAGTCTAGCTTTGTCTGAAACACTTTTTAAAAACGGCATGTGAATTTGAATTTATTGGTTGGGACGTCTTAGCACCACTCCGGTTAAGGTTAAGAGAAATAAGTAGATTATGTCAGACATATTTTAAAATATTTCCATTTAATCTAATATATGGATTTAATTATATTTATTGTGATTTAAATATATTTGCAAGGTTTGGGGATATTATTTGGAATTTAGATTTGTAAGAAACCCGTTAAAATTGAGGCAAGCTTCCATCGACGGCAAGAGTCCACCGAGCACGGGTCATCGACCCAAGTCACGTGCGCTCGTCGACGATTTCAGAGGGCGCGTTGGACGAGGAGAAGCCGAGGGAGGTTTGAAAAAAAATTCCGGAAAGCTCATGTGCCTCGTTGATGATTGGGAAAACCATTGTCTTAATCGAACAAAAAATAACGACTGCCTCAGTCGATTGAAGACCGTCACATCATCAACGAGGGTCGTGCCCCAGACAACGGGTTCCTTTAAAAAGATATTTTGGGTTGCTCTTAGTCAGAAATTGGTTTCTCTCTCTCGAAAAACTCGAAAGGCCTCTTTCTCGCAACTCCGCTCTTCTTCTCTCTCTTTCTCTTCTTTCTCTTTCCCCCTCTTTCTGCAAAAAACCCAGAGAGGCTTTCCAATCACACATTCGTCCTGTTTCCCCTGTGTTCCTCCTCTGTCCCTCCGCCCCACAAATGATTCACTCATCAATCAAACCAGCTTAGAGAGAGAGAGAGAGAGAGAGAGAGAGAGAGAGAAGAGTTTGGTTTTTTATTTTTATTTTTATTTTTTTAAAAGAATGGGGGCTGCTTCCGTGCCCGCCCTTTCCGAGGTAAGTTGGTAGGTGGCGCGTGGTCGTGACGCGCGAGACAGGGGAGTTGGGTTGACAGCACCAAGATGGTCAGCTGATGGCAGTGGGAAGGGTTTACTGAACTGTCAAGGCCGTGAAGAGTCTTCTTTATAAGCAAACAAAATGCCTTAAAAAATTGGATTAGATTACGTAACTCATTATAACAGTTAATATACAATGTAACAGTGACTAAGCTGGTGGTTGGGAAAATAAATTGATTTCTTTTGTAAGAACGAAATCTCGCTCACCTCATTCACTTTAAGCGCTGATTGTTATAAAATTACTTGATAGTCTGATCAGTAATGTTATCTAATCTATTCATTAGATGAATAGCACTAATTGAGACGATGAATCATTATACCCCATACCTAAACTCTGGCCTAATGACATTTACGGGTAGTCGTTAAGCATTTAGTTATGAGCTCAACTCCAATGTATACATTAGGCTTGCCGAGATTTATCGTGTACAAAACTATCCCACTTTGCTTTTATTTTTTATTTTTTATTTTTTATTTTTTATTTTTTATTTTCAATTCTACTTTTTGCTTTCTTGAAAAGAATTATTTTTGCATAGGAGATGAATATAAAAATTTTTTAAATGAAATTATAACCTTTTAAAAACATAAAAAAAAAAAAAATTTGAAAATGACAATCTATAATTCAAGCAAACTAAGATTATTAATGCAGAGATGAACAATAAAAGATACAACCTTCTCTTTGTATTGAGCTTCTATTTCTTTAAGAACTAAGGATTTAGAAACCCTAACCTTGCAATCCACAGCTAGTAAGACTAAATTAATGATGCTAACCAAAAGAAAATAGGTTACTATAAATGCAAGTCCAGTCCAATCTCATTTCGGAGAGTTGAATTTGGACTTTAAATTTAATTTTGTACAAATTTAGATAAAATATAATTTTAAATTATATTAATTTCATCCAAATTATTTTAATTTCATAACTTATCTAAATCTAAAATTTAAAATCCATAACATTAAATGCAACTGAATAGAATTCACATTGAATTGAAAGCACATGAGCAAATGCTAAAGGAGATCAAATGAAAAATAAGAGATAAGTTTTTTCTTATAACGACCCCAAAAATATAGATACAAGATTAGTGGAATGATACTAATAAATAAATAAATAAAAATAAAAATAATTAATTAATTATTAATTATATAATATAATATAATATAATAATATAATACAATATAATATTATTATATATATATATATGTTAGTTCCAAAAGTTACAGAACCCCCCCCCCCCAATTCTCTCACTATCTCTCTCCATTTTCTCTCTCTCCTTAAGCATGCTCTCTCTCTCTCTCTCTCTCTTTTTTCAATTTCTTGGTCATTTCTCGGTCAAATCGAAAAACGAACACCATATTCGAGTCTCAGCTTTGCTCTGAACACTTTAAACGGCGTGAATTTATTGTTGGGACGTCTTAAGCACCACTTCAAGGTTAAGGTAAGAGAAATAGATTATGTCAGACATATTTTAAAATATTCCCTATTAAATCTAAATATATGGATTTAATTATATTTATGTGATTTAAATATATGCCTAGGTTTGGGGATATTTTGGAATTAGATTTGTAAGAACCCGTAATTGAGCAAGCTTCATCGACGAAGTCAGAGTTCATCGACAAAGTCCACGTGCCGCTCGTCGACGAATTTCAGAGGCTCGTTGACGAGGAGAAGCCGAGAGGTTTGAAAAAATTCGGAATCTCATGCTCGTTGATGAAACCATTGTCTCATCGACAAAATACCCGACTGCCTCGTCGATGAAGACGTCACCTCATCAACGAGTTTGCCCAAGACAAGGGTTCTTTAAAAGATATTTTGGGTTGCTTCTTAGCTTTCTCTCGAAACTCAAAGCTCGGGTTGCTCTCTCTCTCTCTCTCTCTCATCTCTCTGTCTCTTCTCCGTCTCTCTCTCTCTCGCTCTCTCTCTCCTCTCTCTTTCTCTCCTTCTCGTCCCTTTTCTGCTCCTCTCGACTCTGACATCGCTGTCTCTCTCTCTCTAGTTTTCTTCATTGTTCATCGCGAGAATTGACGATCCGATGTTACCACGTGGATCGGGGCAGGATTCTCTACAAGTTCTACGGATCGGATATTTGATTTGGGTATCTTTGGGTTTTGACTCGGAATTGAGGTAAGGCTCAATTTTCGATTCTGATCCAGTAGTTGTGTAAAGAATAGGATTGTGAGTATTTTTTGTACTATGATTTGTAGGTTTTGGAACTCGATTTACTGTTTAGGGGCCGTAAAGTTCGGGATTGACCATTTAGGGAAAGGTAAGGGAAATTACATTTATGTCGATTATTTTTTAAATCAGATTCAGTGGTACTGTGGACCACGGTCCCGTGTGTGTTTTGGTTACTCATTTGGAGGAATTTAACGGGTAAAATTATGGGATTTTTATGTTACAGTTTTGTAAAAAGGGGGCGACGAGCTGCATCCCTGGTTTTGTTGGAAAACTATAAATATATTGTGATATATATTATGTTATAGGGATAGTCGTGCCTTGACTTATTTAAACTGTATGTATTTGGAAAATTGTGATTTTAGATTACCAAATGAGTGTGGTTTTGGTTGGTTATATGAGCATGCATGAATTGTGTTTTGGTGAAATAGGAACAAGTTTCCAAATTGTTCCAAGTTTTGAAATTCGTCTTTTGTCGAAGAGTGCGCAATACCACTAGATTGCCCAGCTTTCGAGCTGAAGGGTGTGCGAACACCAAATCTGCACCGGTTCAATGCTAATGTTATGCCAGGTTAACGGGGGCACCAGCATTTGTCGAAGGGTGTGAAATATCACTAGATTGTCGATATTTACCGAAGGGTGTAAAATACCACCAAACAGTCCATCTTCGAGTCGAAAGGTGTGACGACACCAGATTGTATTGCTTGTTTTGTGAGAATACTAGAACTGGTTTAAACTATTTTGACTGTGAAACTATGCATGTTAGTATGTCATGATAACACTCATATGCCACACACCGATATAACCTGATTCTTCCTTACTGAGAGGTGTCTCACCCCTACTGTACATACATATTTTTTCAGGTCCCTCGAGTAATTGGAACTAGCATCCTGGTGTTGGGAGCGTAGTGGTCGGTGTACTGCGGGTAGCACTTGGGTAAATGCTAGGACTTTTGTTTCGCGGGTTGCCGTTTTGGGGTATGTTTGGCACCCAGACGTACGTTTGTATGTATGGAGCCTGGACTCCATTTTTGTATAGACTCTGGTTGTAACATCCCTCAATTCCTTAACATAAAATGTCACATAATAGATAAAATGGTCAACCCGAACCCATGGGTAACGGGAACACCTGTTATTTACAGCGGAAACCTAAGCAACAGTATGTATAAAATTGAAATCATCCATCCATCATACATAATACCAGAGTTTATTACATCATCAAAATACTGTATTTATATACAACTACCAACAAGTCAAAACAACACTAGGACCATACAACAAAAATCTCCTAATCCTAGTTCAACGCTTACCCTTATAGTAGGGAAGCTCCACTCACTCAACGGCGGCCTTGACCCGCCGGTTTCTCTGGGTTTCTTGAAAAGTTAAATAAGCTCGGGGGTGAGACACTTCTCTATAAAGGAAAATAAACTAAATACAGCTGTGTGGCAATATGAATATTTAATGCAATTATACTTATACAGTACATTTCATATTTCATAAACATTCATCATACCATACTGAAAAATCACATGCTTTCATATTTTCTAGTAAGTCATATCATACATAAAACATCTGTTATACTGATAATATTGAAAACATATACCCAGGATGAATAGTTAGCTGGTGTCATGTATTACCCCCCCATGAGGGGTTGTGCAGCCCAAAGGCGAGACCCGACAATGGCTGGCCGACCACTGCTGAGTCAAATATGTCTGTAAGTACGATGAGCCCGCCACACCCTGGTCCGGACTGCCAGGTAGACGTCCACACTCTACTGAAAGCCACATCAACTATCCATCTCCCATCCCCTCGTGGGATAGTTAGTACTAATCTGACGTAGATATCTGATCTACAATATAGCTACGGTACCGAGCCCCTGAACTGAACTAAACTAACATCCTGGTTGTGATAACATATAATACATGATCATATATATAACATCATTACGGCCTCGTACCGAAATCATGCATAAATACGGCCTCGCGCCGATATCATAAATACGGCCTCATGCCGATAACATAAATGCGGCCTCGTGCCGATAACATAAATGCGGCCTCGTGCTGATAACATAAATGCGGCCTCGTGCCGATAACATAAATACGGCCTTGTGCCGATAACATAAATACATGGCCTCGCGCCAAAATCGTTTCAGGTATATATATATATATTCCGAAAATAAATCATTTATCATATATTCGTCAAATTCATCACAACATAACTCATCTTTTCATAATACCTGAAATCATGTTTTGTTTGTTAAATCCTTCATATCATAATACATTTCACGTAAAATAATATTCATGCCACACATATGCTATTAAAAGTCGTACTTCAAATTCTAAAATTGTGATTTTCCGGCACCTCATACATACATATATATTTTAATCATCATCGTAGTGTTTTCCCAATCGCACATTTCATTCATAATAAACAATATAGCATATGCTTTTCTGAAAATAAATTTACTCATAATTAATAATAATTTGCATGAAAAATAACTGCTTTAGTTTATTCCCTTACCTAACTAATGACAAATTTGTTATGACCCAAATCCGACGCCCTTGGCGCCCGAAATTTAATTCCTGCAATTTACATTTTTTCCAAATTAATTAATCTATTTTTCCAAAATAATACTCGTCTAGCCTTCTTTAGGCTCCACATACCTCAAATTAATATTTAAACAATTATTTAACATCCCCACTTAATTTTCTAAATTTTACCTGCGGGTCCCAAAATTACACCCGCGGCGCTCACCCGGGCCCTAAATTCCAGAAATCTTACTTCAGTCCCAGATGTTTAATATTTTAGCATTTCTAAATTAATACTAATTAATTAAAAATAAGCTCCTTAATAACCCCTGCACCCCAAATTTAGGGTTTTGGCTCGACACCCCCACGAGAATTTCGTCCCACTAAACTTGTAGAGAATCATCCCTAGATTCTCGTGGTGGTGTCTGTTCGTCAATTGGGCTTATATTTTGTAAGAAATTAAAGAAAAAGGGAAAAAATAGCTAACCGTAGGGAATACGCTTACGCCGCTCCTACCACTGATCCGCTCCGGTAGAAATAACGGTAGCGACGAATGGGGTCCAGTGGTATCTTCGAATTTTCGATCGGGCGAAAATCCGTCATGAAATCGAGGAGAGAGGGAGAGAGAACGTGAGGAGAGAGAGAGAGAGTTCAGAGAGTTGCAGAGAATAAAATAAAGAAAAGAAAAAGTAAAGAAGAAGAAGAATAATAATAATAATAAATTTAACCTTTGAATCTCTTGAAGCTTCAGCAAGCTTCAGGAGGATAAATATAATAATAATAATAATAATAATAATAATAATAATAATAATAATATTTAATTAATATTAATAATATTATATTTTATTAATAAAATAAAATTTTATTTTAATTATTTTTTTTATAAATCCGTTTAATTAATTGGTTAATTAATTATTAATAATTTTTATTTTTATTTTTATTTATTTTATTTTTAGAAATCAATCCACTAATCTTTTCTATCTCTTTTTGGGGTTTTTACACTGGTATGGTACTATGTATGTATAGAAAGACCTTTTTTCGTTGTGTATATGATTGTATATGGATGTGTTTAGGACGCCTGGGAACCCCACGGGGTTGGACCCTCATTCATTATGTTGTTTCATTGGATATTTGTATGATACAGAAACAGGTTATGTTACTAAAATCACCCCTAGGTCCCATTTTTGGGTTTGGGGCGTGACAAGATTAAACTGTGAGAATTTGATCATATTTGTGTTTTTAAATATGTTAGAAATTAAATTTAGATATTGGAAGTGGATCATACCCGCGTTTTTTTTTAGAATTTATCAAGTATATATTTATAAGAATTTTTCAGGTAATTTATGAAATTTTAATTATTATATAAATTGTGTGACATGAGTTTAATTTATTTAAAGCATAAATAAGCATGTTGAAATTTTTATGATTATTATATTATGAAATATTAACTCAAATTGTGTGGCATAAGAATATATGGATTTTAGAAAATGTTGTAAAAATTATGGAATCATGATAAGAGTACAGATGGTTGTGTGCCGATTATAGACGGCTATGTGCCGAGTATAGATGGATGTGCCGATCATAGATGGAAGTGTATCAATCACATATAGTTGTGTGCCGATTTTAGATGGCTATGTGCCGAGTTATTAAGTAATGGTTTTATAAAGAGTTATGAAATGACAAATTTTATACAAAATTGTGATTATATCAAATTATATGTAACGACCCCAAAAATATTAAAGGTAGTGATACAAAAAAAATTAAAATTAAAATTAAAATTAAAGTTAAAATTAATTATAAGTTGTTATATATATATATACATATATATATATATATATATATATATGTAAACTGAGTTTCCTTAGAGTTCAGAAACTTAGTTTGAATGTGCGTAGAGCTTCTCTGCATTCTCTCTCTCTCTCTCCTCACGCCTCCGTCTCTCTCTCTGTTCTTGATTTTTTCAGTCAAACATGGGCCAATCGAAAAACGAAAAATACCACTGGGTTCCATTCTCTGTCACTGACATTTTAACCAGAGTTAATTTATCGTAGATCCCACTCCTAAGATAAGGTAATCTCTCTCTCTCTCTCCTCAATTTTTCTCAAATCTTTAACCAAATCAACAATCGAACACCACCACGGGATCCTAGCGTCGATTCTCGTCATTTTAATGGGAGCAGATTTTTAATTTGGGTTTCCTAAGCACTACTCCAAGGTTAGGGTAAGTATAATGAAATTATATTCATTAATTATTTTTAAATTTTAATTTAATTGGAGCAGATTTTTTAAGAGAGTATTTTTATTGGACATTTATTTTTAAAGTGTGTTTATTGCAAAAACGTTTTGAGCATAATATCTTCTCCAAAAAATATTATTGCCAATCTTCATTGGAGAAAATATTTGTTTTACATTTGATTTTTGAAGCTTTTATTGCATGTTTCATATAACATCAAAGATCTTATATATTAGTTTTTGCAAAAATATTTTTAGAACAAACCCTAGGATCTTCGGTATATTTGAAAAATATTTTTTGGAGAATATTTTATCAGGTTCAAATCTTTGAAACATTTTATCATATATTTCTTTCTTCAAAAATTAGAATATTTATTTTGAAAAACATCATTTATCTACTAAGCATAAATCATATCATAAGAGAGTGCATATATTTGAATTTAAACGTGTGCATCTTTGCTTGTATTTTTAGACGCACTATTATATACAAAAATGATTTTTATTGTATCGGTTAGGTTCAGTCTGAAATTGAACTAGGGAGTTTCAGCCCCGTAAGTGAGACCGGTTGTGTTCAGCCCGGTAAATTGAACTAGGGAGTCTTAGTCCCATAAGTGAGACAAGTTAGGCTCAGCCTTGTAATTAAGTTGGGGTTTATCTCGCTCCATAAAGAGAGGTTGTAACGGCTTCTATTCCGCTCGTTTAAGTGAGCAGGTTTAGTGGAATCCTTGGGGGGTATGCCCAAGGCGGGGACATAAGTTGGTTTGACCGAACCTCGATAATAAATATCGTTTGTCGCTCTCTCCTTATCTCATTTATTTTATGCCCTTTAAATTCAACATGTGTATGCTAGTTTACTTATGATGGGCGGAGAGGAATGCTCAGTCACTGGTTGTGACTGAAACTCAGTGAAAATAAATACACAAAAAATAATATATTTCAATCTGAAAAAATACAGAGAAATTTCAAAGACATCTCTCACTCTCTCGCTCACTCGTTTTTCACTTTCAACACACCACACTACATTACACACACACACACAGCTATTTATAGTAGATACAGAAAACGAATAATCAATAATTGTGGGAGTAAATTTTCAATGGAGGTGGGCTGGTAGGTGGAGTAGGTTGCCTAGCGATTCTAGAAAAATCAACAGCGGTGGGCTGCCGGCCATCTCCAGTCAAGTTTACTATTTCAACATCCCCCCTTAAACTTGACTCTCCTAACTTTGTCATTCTGAGCATTGTCTTCAGTCTCGCAAAAATATCATGTCTGACTGGCTTCATGAAAATATCAGCAATCTGATCATACGTTCTGCAAGATATCAAGTACACTTCTTTATTCTTGACATGCTCCCTGATAAAATGATACCGAGTATCAATATGTTTGCTTCTTTCATGGTAAATTGGATATTTTGCAAATGCAATCGCTGATCGGTTGTCGATATAGACTTCTGTGGGGTTATCTTGAAGAAATCTCAGATACTTCAGTACATTCTTAATCCATATACCATGACAAATAGTTGAGCAGGTAGCAACATACTCAGCTTCACATGATGATAGTGTTACGATGGGTTGCTTCTTCGAAGACCATGTAAACGATGTATCTCTTATGAAAAATGTGAATCCCTTCGTGCTTTTTCTTTCATCAAGATCTTTTTCCCAATCTCTATCTGAATAGCCGATAAGTTTGCAATCACCTCTTGATAAAATAAAACATACCATTGGTAATGGTACCCTTGACATATCAGAGTATCATTTTCGCTGCATTCAGGTGGGACTGGTCAGGAGTCTCTATGTACCTACTAACAAGTCCAACTCCATAGAGTATATCTAGTCTAGTGCATGTCAAATACCTCAAGCTTCCAACCAAACTCTTGAAGTACGTGGGGTCAACATCTCCTTGCTCATTATTTCTCAACTCCAATCCCGTTTCAACTGGAGTTGTCACAGGGTTGCATTTTTCCATCTTAAACTTCTTCAGTACTTCTTTTGCATAGTGGCTTTGGGAGATGAAGATTCTCTTCTCACTTTGCATGACTTCTATGCCAAGGAAGTGAGTCATTTGGCCAATATCCGTCATTTCGAATTCTTTGACCATGCTCCTCTTGAAAGTGACAAACATCTCTGGGTTGTTGCCGGTGAAGATCAGATCATCAACATATAGGCAGACAATTAGCATGCTTCCATCTGTCTCCATTTTTATGTATAGTGCATGCTCGTAGGGACACTTCTCAAATCCATTCTTCTGGAAGTAGTCATGAATCCTCATATTCCACACATGAGGTGCTTGCTTCAAGTCATAGAGTGTTTTCTTCAACTTGTACATTTTATCTTCTTTGCCCTTCTTCACATATCTAGGTGGTTGATCGATATAAATCTCTTCTTCCAGAAAACCGTTTAGAAATGTTGATTTCATGTCCAGTTGGTAAATCTTTCATCCATTTTGTGCTGAAAGTGAAATTAGTAATCTGATAGTTTCAAGTCTGGCAATCGGGGCAAAAATTTCTCCATAATCAATCCCTTCTTTCTGCTTGTAGCCTTTGGCAACAAGTCTTGCTTTGTATCTCTGAATTTCTCCTTGAGCATTCTTCTTGGTCTTGTAGACCCATTTCACACAATAATTTTGCGGCCCTTCGGGAGATTTGTCAACTCCCAAGTCTTGTTCTTCTCGATGGATTGAATCTCCTGATCCATCCCTTTTCTCCATTTGTCTTCTTCGTTAGCTTCCTCAAAGCTAACCGGGTCGCTGGTCAACAACAGACAGTATAGAGTAACATACTCTTCTATTGGTTCTGTAGTTTCATATATGTCAGCTAGATTTCGAGCTCCTCTGGGTCTCATGTCTTAGATTTCACACTTTATTGGTGATGGAGCTTCATTCCTCTGTGATGAACCATGTGGAGGTGTCTGCAGCTTAGGAACTTGTGCCTCGATAGCCACTTCTCTTGTCTGTGTAGGTTCTTCTCCTTCAAGTGTCAATTCTGCATCTTTGGAACATTCAGCCTGGTCCCATTTCCAAGATTCATTTTCTTCAAAAATGACATCCCAACTATGAAAGACTTTCTTGTTGATGGGATTGTAGAGTTAATATCCCATGGTGCTATCGCCGTATCTAACAAGGATACACTTCTCTCCTTTATCATCCAGCTTTGTCCTTCTTGCTTCTGGAATCTTGGCGTAGGCTATAAAGCCAAACACCCTAAGATGACTCACACTGGGCTTGTGAGTACTCCAGGTTTCATGTGATGTTTTTGTATCAAGACTCTTCGTAGGATATCGATTGAGCAAATAGACTGCACATAACACTGCTTCTGCCCAAAAACTCTTAGGCACATTCTTATTCTTTAACATGCTTCTGGCCATGTTAAGGATTGTGCGATTCTTCCTTTTGGCTACACCATTTAACTGGGGAGTGTAGGTTGGTGTGAACCATGTTTGAATCCCTTGTTGCCTAAGGAATTCCAGGAAAGCTTCGTCTTTGTACTCTTCTCCTTGGTCTGACCGGAGTGACTTGATGCGGTAGCCACTCTGTTTCTCCATAAGAGTTTTGAACTCTTTGAACTTATCGAACACCTCTGACTTCCTTTTCAGGAAGTAGACCCAGGTCTTCCTGCTGTAGTCATCGATGAAGGTTAGGAAGTATCGATTCTGTCCATTTGAAAATGGTCTTAGTGGACCACACACGTCTATGTGTATTAGCTGGAGCGGCATGGTAGGTCTCTAGTTGGCTTGTTTTCCAAAACTGTTTCTGTGTTGCTTGCTCATAATACAGCTTTCATATATCACATTTGGATGATGGATGTTGGGTAAGTCTTTCACCATATTCTTGCTTCCCAATTGTTTCAAACTTTCAAAATTTAGATGTCCATACCTTAGATACCATAACCAGTTTTTATCTCTAATGATAGCGCTCAAACACCTTGGCGTATCATGTTGGATGGCGAGCGGCAGAAACATTCAATTCTTTGCCATTTGAACTCGAGTAGCAAGCTTTCCTCAAGCATCTTTAATCACCATTTGTTTATCACTAAGGCTAATTCGGTAGCCTCTTTCCATGAGCTGTCCGAGACTAAGTATATTAGTCTTCATGGCTGGCACATAGTAGACGTTGGAGATGTAAGCATGATCTCTGGACTTCTGTTTGATCAAAACATCTCCTCTCCCACGGATTGAGATTTTAGAGTTATTGCCAAAAGAGATATCCCCTCGAACTTTCTCATCAAGTTCAAAAAATAGGTTCTTTCTTCCAGTCATATGGTTGCTGGCTTCAGAATCAAGGTACCAAACACTTTGGTCCTGGGAAGTTGAATTATGTGCTATCAGCATCAACAACTCTCCATCTGCATGTTCAATTTCAGTAAGGTTAGCCTCCTCGCTAACCTTTTCTTGTTGTCATCCCCAACACTCATTGCTATAGTGTCCGTACTTATGACAGTTGTAGCATTGAATGTTTCTTTTGTCTACATTCGAGCGGTTATTGTATCCTCCTCTTTTTCCTTATCCTCTACCTCGTGGGACATAGTTCTGTTGATTTTGTCCTCCTCTAGTAGGACCTCTTCTGCTTCTGCCACCTCCTTTAGAGTCAAAGTTTCTAGAATTTCTTCCACGAGATCCTCGGCCTCGTTCTCTTCCTTGTTGTGATGTCCCCCCCTTTGTTGTATCTATCTGCAGTGAGGGACAACTTCATTTGGAGGGCTTGCTCCAGTGCTTTATTATCACTTCTTCTGTTGACTTTATGCTCATGGGCTTGGGTAAGGGTGGGCATAATTTAGTTAATCAAACCATTACCCTTGAACCGTTAACAGGACCGAAATTTTGATTGACTAGAAAATGTAAATCGAAACCGAAACATTTAAAAAACAGTTAATTGAAATTTGTTTAACCAGTTTTTAGACTAATATCCATTGGTTAATTAAACCGACGGTTAAATTAATTTTAAATTCTAAAGTCATACAAATAATATTTTTTTTTTCCTTCATAATAATCAACATATAAATTTTAAGTATTCAAAATAAAAATTTGGACATAAATATTGTAAAATTTAAACTATTAAAATATATGAAATATTATATATAATATATATTTTTCATATATATTTATAATATAGTGATTTGGTTTGGTTAATTGTGGATATTGAATGGGCCCAATGGAAACCAAACCAATAATAAAAATAAATAAATAAAAATTATCCATCGAAGTAAAACTAAAAAAAAATGGTTAACCAATTATTTAGTTCAATTTGATTCGATTTTATTGGTTTGTTCCATTTTTTTAGTTTTCTTGTCCATCCTTATAATTGGTGACAATAGCTCAATGCTAATTAGCTCATCGCACCTCTTTTCTCCTGTCATATTATTATTATTATTATTTGAAAAGACGGTATTCGAGATCCTTTAGACACTTAGCTAATTCAACAGATTAATGAGTCTGCTCTTTTACCCTTCTCTATTTAAATATTAAAATATTATCTCAAATGGAAACTTGTAATCCTCAAAACTTGAACTTTTATCACCAATTAAACCACCCTTAAGAGGCTGTTATTATTTTTATTATTATTATTATTATTATTATTATTATTATTATTATTATCTTGAAATAATAGAGTTCTTACTTCCATCTAACTATTAATTTATTGTATCAAAGAACTAAAATTAATGTGCATAGCAATTAAAAAATAATAAAGCATTAAATACCATCGTGGGGCGGTTATGTCTTCTGTGGAACTTTCTCCAGTTTTACGAAATATAAAATATACATACCCGCAGTTAATTAATTATTAATAATTAATTAATACGGGAACCCAGAAGATGCATTAATTATAAAATATAAAAGTTTGAGGGAGATGGGTTTGACGCATTGGTTTAGTTTTATTTAAGGGAAGACTAGTGAGCGCTGTCTATGGTTTATCAGAAAACCAATTAATTAAACTACTAATTAAGCCATATTCTGTCCTGTCCTGGTCATGGCCTCCTCTCTCTCTCTCTCTCTCTCTCTCTCTCTCTCTCTCGTGACCCTTTCGCATGTCACAGTTCACTGACATGTCATTTGCCACGTCACTTACAAACTGCCAGCTCGGATGCAAAGGGGAAGGAGGGGCTAGCTGATGCATGGGGGCATGTTGACATGGCACCATAGACCATATATATGTATATAGCATGCATGGTGTGGCGCTGCCAGGTAACATTTGTTCACCACTTCAGTCGCAAACATTGGAGAGAGCATGATGAAAACCACATGAGCCAAGCTGCATATTCCTTCTACCTAAAAATAAATAAATAAAGGTTTGCAATTGCATATTCAGATATTCTTTTGCCTATCAGCTGCTACCAAAAGGAACCCAAATAATAATAATAATAATAATAATAATTAAAGCTGATTGATTCTCCTTTTTCTGTGATGGCATATAAGTAATTAGCAGGCACTCAATGCTGTAAAACTAGCAAAATGCCTATTCAAACATTTATTTATGGGCAAATAAAAACAAACTTATTTTTCTATCGTCGTGTTTGAGAGACCTTAAATTTAAATTCGAGTAAATTTAGATAAAATTTAATCTAAATACGTACAAATCCCAATCTAACGTTATTCTCAAATATAAGGTAAGGATGCAATAAAAAGACAAAACTTTCTTGAA
The DNA here is from genome assembly GCF_029873635.1 of Malania oleifera. Taxonomy (NCBI): domain Eukaryota; kingdom Viridiplantae; phylum Streptophyta; class Magnoliopsida; order Santalales; family Ximeniaceae; genus Malania; species Malania oleifera. The sequence goes on along the minus strand of NC_080419.1, from coordinate 113,088,686 downwards.
ATATGAAAAATCATACACAACTATTTGAGATTGTAAAAATTACAAGATCATCCTCGACATTTAATGTTTGGAAAACTTCTATCCTTCTCTAGGAAGAGGTTTTTGCATCTTTTTTTTGCAAGTCCTAGGGTAGGCTCGTGTTCCTCGTGGCTTCCATAGCCTGCTTACCCTTCGTGCAAAATCTCAATGCACATGTAAAATACCAAGTGATTTATCATTATCAAAACATGATTAAAGTCATAAAGTTAATAGTAACTCAGGGGCAGAAGGCATAAAATTGAAGCCCCTTTTCACCAACTTTCAAGTTAGGGGGCAACTGAAAAGTGGTAAAATGGGCCACTTGTGGTTGAATGATTTACATAACTAACCTAGAGAATCAAAAGAAGATTTGATCCCATGATGTAGGAGTCTGGGGAGATCTTCGATGATCACTCTCATAAGAGGAATCCTTGATACTAAAATAGGGTGGTTATGAGTTATCTTGTTATAAGGTGGAATAGGGCACTTAAAAGAAGGTAAATATACTACCTAAACTCTTGTACACTTCCATATGAAAATACCTTACTAAAGCATCACAAGGTTTTTCTAGAGCCCTACTTCGGTCACCCCTATTATTTCCTTTTATAGGACAAGTACATGCTCACTAAGCAATTCACAATATCGAAGGAAGTAGTAAGCATGTTATAGTTGGGGCATCATGCCATTTTTTCCCCAACAGTACTACTACCTATAGTTGGACATCCTCATAAGAATTGAATAATAATTTTTAAATTCCTATAATATCTACAATAAACAACCATTAAAAATAGTTAAAGGAAAAAACTTTAGACAATTATTGATCAACTGAATTAATTTTTGTAGTTCACAAGAAGTGATGTCAAAAGTTTCAATATTTTATTTCAAAATTTTCATTCTACAATAATTGAAACTTGAGAATAATACTAAGATAAGGCACTCTTGGAGGGAATAAAAATTTGCAAACATTTGGGTCATACTAGTATTGATATTTGTTGGCCTAGCAAGCTCTTTCAATTGATTTTAGTGATAACAAACAAATGATGATTTAACTTAAAAAAAAGTTGAGTTTTGATGTTTCAGGAAATATGAATCAAGTGTAATTCAAAGCAAAGCTCAAATTTAGATCAAGTATGATTTATGAGAAGAATAAGTGTAAGTCAAGTATGAAGATATCTTCTCAAAGATTCATGAAGGGTCTGATATTGTTGAAGCTCAAGAAAATTGTTTAAGATATCTCAAGAGATGAGAGGACTCAAGCTTGAAGGCCTAGGAAACATATATGTAAGTATTTCAAAAGGCAAAATATCTTTGAAATATATTTTGAAGCTTTTTCTAAGAGATTATTAATGTTTAAAGACTTATTTAAATCAAATATTTATTTCATGAGAGAACAAAAGAGTTTTTTTTTTTTAAAGAAAGTAAAGAAGATTGAAGTAGAGACTTCAGTTGACTGAACTTTTCAGTTCAGATGACTGAAGTAAAGACTTCAGTTGACTGAACATTGAGTTCAGACATCTGAAGAATTACTTCAGTCAACCGAAGAATAAGTTCAGCTGACTGAAGAATTTTCAGAACAGGCAGAGAGTTGCAGCAGTAACTTCAGTTGACTGAACCTGTGACCTCAGTCAACTGAACCTGCGATTTCAATCATCTGAACTCTAACTTCAGATAACTGACCTTGTATCTTGTTTTAATTTTTGAAAGTATAAGACACTTCAGTCAATTGAACCTGTGACCTTAGTTAACTGAACCTGCAATTTCAGTCAACTGAACTCTGACTTCAGTTGACTGACCCTGTATCTAGTTCAAATTTTTAAGGGTTTAAGGAACTTCAATTGACTGACCACGATACTTCAGTCAACTGAACACTGTTCAACGGACAAAATTTTAAAATTCTTATTTTTAAAATATAGCCATTTGAAACCCAAATTTTCTAAACAAATTGGGAAACTTTTTAAGGAAACTCTTACAACAAGGGAACCCACTTGAAAGCCTATAAATATATGGTTCTTGTGAATTAAGAATTTCATTCAAGTATTGAAAACTCTCTTGTTCTAATATCTCTTACTCAATCTCTTGCAAAGCTGAACGTATTGTTGTTTTGATATTTTGTTCATCAAATCCTGAAGAATTACTGATTTCTTATCTGGAGAAAAGGATTTTGGTGAATTCTTTAAAAGCTTCAAAAGTTTATTTCATTGTTGATATTTTATCTTTTGAAGTACATAGTTCTTATCTGTACTAATCTGCTCTTTGAGTGAGCTTCTCTTGTACATCAGGTTTTGATATTTCTTTTGTAGATTTTAAACATTTCCAGGCTGTTGGAGCGTTGACCAAACAAGGATATATTGTTTGGAGAAGGCGGGCTATAGCCTTGACCAAAGGAGTGATTGTAAACAGGTTTTGTTCCACTCGGTAACGGAACTACGATAGTGGAAACCTTTGGTATTTTGCCAAGGGCGAGGACGTAGGCTGCGTTGAAGCCGAACCTCGTAAAAATCTTGTGTCTTTCTCTCTATTTTATATACGTTATTTTCTGTGTTGTATGATTTCAAAGTGCAGGTAATAAGTTTTAAAGAGAAAGAAATAAAGATTCTTGGTATTTTAGAAAGTACGTTTTTGATTAACCGTTTGCGGAAACCTAAAAGGGAGTACATTGGTTAATCTGCAGAAATCTTAATCAAGAAAGGTACATACCGGAAGTTAATTCAAAACTGGTGATACATATTCACAGGGAAATCAACAATATATATATTATTCTTGATTAAGTAATTAAATTGTTTAAACTTTATTGCTTATCTTGTTTGGTTAAATTACAAGTATTCTAAGGTGTGTTTATATATTATTTGTTGTGCTCTATCTAGTATCTAAAGAACAAGATTAAAAAGTATTAAAATTAAAAAGATTCCAATTCACCCTCCCTCTTGGGAAGCTATTCCTAATTTCAATTGGTATCAGAGCGGGTTATAGAGATTCCTAACAAGAAACTATAAAAAGATCTAAATGGCAAATATTGGAGTAGCACCCTTTGGTGAAGGCCAATCATCAACCCGTCCACCAATCTTTTGTGGACACAATTATACTTTCTGGAAAAAGAGAATGGAAATATATTTCCAACACATGAATTGGAAAGCTTGGGAAGTAGTCTTAGATGGAAATCTTATCCCTACTAAAATAGTTGATGGAAAACATATTCCTAAAGAAAAGAAAGATATGACTGACCTAGACTATAAAATGCTACAAATAAATGCAAGTGCTGTAAATGCATTATATTGTGCATTGGATGCTAATGAGTTTAACCGAGTCATGGCCTGCAAAACAGTTAAAGAAATTTGGGATAAACGAGAAGTAACTTATGAAGGTATTGTTGATGTTAGAGATAACAGGATAGACATGTTAACAAGTGAATATGAAGCTTTTAAAATGAATTCTGATGAAACCATATCAAGCATGTATACTAGGTTTACTCACATAATAAACTCCTTAAGTGCCTTAGGAAAAACTTATACTACTTATGAAATGATCAGAAAAATTTTAAGAGGCCTACCTTCTATTTGGGAACCAAAGGCCACAACTATTACAGAAGGGAGAAATTTAAAGACTACTTCACTAGATGAACTTATCGGGTCACTTCTCAAGTATGAAATGGCATTGAAGGAAAGAAATCCTGAATCTAAGCATAAAAAATCTATTGCTCTAAAAACATCTAGCCATAGCACTAGTGAAGAAGAAAGTGAAACAAGTGACTTAGATCAAGATGAGCTGGCTTTTATTACTAAAAGATTAGGAAAATTTTTTAGAAGAAATAAAAGGTTTCCTAAAAAGTTTAATAAAAAGAAAACTAAAAAAGGAGAGACAAGTAGGAAAGAAAGTAAAGGTAAGAATGATTTACCAATTTGTTATCATTGCAAAAAACCAGGGCATATCAAACCTGACTGTCCATCATTCAAGAAAGACAAGAAGAAAAAGAAGGAAACAATGAAAGCTACTTGGGATGACTCGAGCTCCAGCGAAACTGAAATCGAATCAAGTGAACAGGAGATGACAAATATATGCTTCATGGCAAACAATGAAGAGGTTTGCCTTAGGACAACAATGACAACGGACAAATGGTACTTGGACAGCGGTTGCTCAAGGCATATGACCGGTGACAAGACCAAGTTTTCTACTCTTAAACAAAAGGATGGGGGATACGTAACCTTCGGCGACAATGCCAAAGGTAAAATTATTGGTATTGGAAAAATTAGTAAAGAATCTTCACTTACTACAGATAATGTGTTATTAGTGGAAGGACTAAAACATAACCTTTTAAGTATTAGTCAATTAAGTGATAAAGGTTTTGAAGTAATTTTCATGAAGGAAAAATGTATTATTCAAAATCCCAAAAACAAAGAAATCCTGTTTATGGCTTATAGAATAAATAATGTATATTGTATAAATCTTGAGAAAATAACAAATCAAAACATAACTTGTTTAACAGTTATGAATGAAGTAAGTTGGTTATGGCATAGGAAACTAGGTCATGCTAGCATGGATTTACTATCAAAATTATCTAAGAAAAATCTTGTAAAAGGACTACCAAATACTAAATTCATAAGAGACAAGTTGTGTGATGCATGTCAAAAGGGAAAACAAGTAAAAACTAGTTTTAAAAAGAAAAAATATATATCCACTAAAAGACCTCTAGAACTCTTACATCTAGATTTATTTGGTCCAACTAGAACCTTAAGCATAGGTGGCAAGCAATATGGTTTTGTTATAGTAGATGATTATTCAAGATACACTTGGGTAATATTTTTAGCAAACAAAGATGAAGCATGTAACCATTTAATAAACTTATGTAAGAAATTACAAAATGAGAAAGGTTACAATGTAACAAGTTTTAGAAATGACCAAGGAAGAGAGTTTAAAAATAAGGAAATTGAAAGATTTTGTAATGAATGTGGAATAACTCATAATTTTTTTGCACCTAGAACTCCACAACAAAATGGAGTTGTTGAACGGAAAAACAGAACTTTACAAGAAATGGCAAGAACAATGCTAAATGAAAATAATTTGTCTAAATACTTTTGGGCAGAAGCTGTAAATACAACATGCTATATTGTAAATAGGGTTTCAATAAGATCAAAAATAGATAAAACACCTTATGAACTTTGGAAAGTTAGAAAACCTAATATTTCCTACTTTCATGTTTTCGGTTGTAAGTGCTTTATATTAAATACTAAAGATGATCTAGGAAAATTTGATGCAAAATCAGATGAAGGTATCTTCTTAGGTTATTCAACAAGTAGTAAAGCTTATAGGATTTTCAACAAAAGAACTTCTACGATCATGGAATCAATTCATATAACTTTAGATGAAACAAATAGTTTAGACATTAAAGACATGAATGATGAAAAAGAAGTTATTCTTCAAAAAGAAAAAGATATTGATATAAAGGAAGAAAAGAATAATGTAGTCTCAAATGAAAACTTTGTAGAAAATCTAAATCTTCCTAAAGAATGGAAATATAACAAAAATCATCCAAAAGAACAAATACTTGGTGAAACATCAAAAGGGATAATTACGAGAGCCTCACTAAAGAATATTTGTAATCATTATGCATTTTTGTCCCAAGATGAACCTAAAAATATTGAAGATGCTTTAAATGATGATTCTTGGATTATAGCAATTCAAGAGGAATTAAATCAGTTTGAAAGAAGTCAAGTATGGGAACTTATACCAAAACCTAAAGATAAATCAATTATAGGAACTAAATGGGTGTTCAGAAACAAGAAGGATGAAAATGGAATTGTTATAAGAAATAAAACTAGGCTTGTGGCTCAAGGGTACAATCAAGAAGAAGGAATTGATTATGATGAAACATTTGCACCAGTAGCTAGGATGGAAGCTATTAGGATGTTTTTAGCTTATGCAGCTCATAAGGATTTTAAGCTATATCAAATGGATGTAAAAAGTGCTTTTTTAAATGGATATATAAATGAAGAAGCGTATGTCAAACAACCCCCCGGTTTTGAAAGTTCTAAAAATCCAAACTATGTATTCAAATTGACAAAAGCTCTCTATGGTTTAAAACAAGCTCCACGAGCTTGGTATGAAAGGTTAAGTAAATTTTTACTTAAAAATGAATTTATAAGAGGTAAAGTTGATAGTACCTTATTCATAAAATCCAAAAACAATGATATGCTAATAGTCCAAATATATGTAGATGATATTATATTTGGAGCAACAAATGAAGATTTATGTCAAGACTTTGCTTTATGTATGCAAAAAGAATTTGAGATGAGTATGATGGGAGAGTTAAATTATTTTTTAGGACTACAAATAAAACAAGCTAAAAATGGAACTTTCATAACTCAAACTAATTATATCAAAGATATGCTTAAAAAGTTTGATATGGAACAAAGTAAACCAATAGGAACTCCTATGACTACAACTACAAGTCTTGATAGAGATGAAAAAGAAAAGCAAGTAGACATTACTAACTATAGAGGAATTATTGGTAGCCTACTATATTTAACTGCTAGTAGACCGGATATTATGTTTAGTGTATGTATGTGTGCTAGATTTCAATCAAATCCCAAGGAATCGCACTTAACAGCTATAAAAAGAATTCTTAGGTACTTAGTAGGATCACTTGATCTAGGATTATGGTATCCAAAGGACACGGATTTTGACATGATTAGTTATTCTGATGCTGATTATGCTGGATGTAAGATTGATAGAAAAAGTACAAGTGGCACATGTCATTTTCTAGGACAATCATTGGTATCATGGTTTTCAAAGAAGCAAAATTCCATAGCTTTATCTACCGCTGAAGCTGAATATATAGCCGCAGGAAGTTGTTGTGCACAAATCTTATATATGAAACAACAATTAAAGGATTTTAATTTAGAATATAAAACAATTCGGATAAAGTGTGATAATACAAGTGCCATAAATATATCTAAGAATCCAATTTCACACATTTTTTGATCAATGGGCTGATATTTTTACAAAAACCTTTATGTGAAGAAAGATTCATACATATAAGGAGGGAACTTGGGTTAATTCACTGTAGATAAGTGTTTTAAAAAAAATTTCAGAATTTATATACACTTCTGACGACTGATGATTCATACCTCAGACGTTTGAACTCAGCAGAAGAAGAGTTCAGATGACTGAACCTTGAGTGTCAGACGACTGAACTTATACTGATTTTTAAACTTTCAAATTCTTCAAACTTCAGTCATCTGAACTTAATCTCAGTCATCTCAAGTCGTGGGATTTATATATTTTCAAGTGGACTAAACCCTAACTTCAGACTTCTGAAGTTCTTTGTTTCATTCATCCGAACTCTAAACTCTCCATTTTTTTTTACTTTCTCATCACTTCATCATTACAACCCTACTCAGATTCCTCACAGATATCTCAAGTGTCTGCAAATCTCTCTCCCCATGCCTCGAACCAAGCAGACTGTGCACAAAGGTTCTTCTTCAGGCAGAGAAATCCAAAATATTGATAAATGGTTAGTTGCTCCTAAAGCTCGAATTCGTTATCAAAATTCCTTGAGTTCTATAGAACCTATTTTAGGTAAACTTCTAGATATATCATTCTTTGTCACTGAATTTCCTGATATTCTCAACTTATTTCGTGATATTGGATGGTATGACTTTATCATTCAACAAACTAAGGGTTGTTTTCCTCATTTAGTCAAAATCTTCTATGCAAATATACAATATGAACATGGGATGTATACTTCCGAGGTTAAAGGAAAGAAAATTTTGTTGAATTCTAAAATATTATCTCCTATCTTTCAAATTGCTCCAGGAGATTTAATTGTCCTGTGTTTACTCAGTCTTGGATCCTAGAACAAGGCTTCACCCCTGCAGAATTTCTTCCTATGATTATGGAACGTGAGCCTGTTTATTTTGCACATCCTCCACTTTACAAACAATTGAATTTAAAAGGTCAAATTCTTCATAAGATCATTTCCACTAATATCTTACCAAAGCAAGGTTCTTTTGATCATCTTTCTTATATCGAATGTTTTGTTCTTTGGTGTCTTCTTAAAGGTAAGAAATTGGATTTGGCTAGTTTGATTGTCCGTTGGATGTGGACTAAGGTGGAATCCAATCGAGTTATTCTTCCTTATGGAGGCCTTCTTACACTCCTCTTTACTAAACTTAATGTTACATCTGGTTCTGAATTTTTCATAAAAAGGACTAGATATGATTTCTTCAATGAGACTTCTCTTAAACAAATGGGCTATGATAAGGGTAGTACTAGCTGGTATTTGAAAGTTGCTAAGCCTGCCAAAACACCACCTGAACTGCAGTAGGTTCAGCTTCAGCATCAGCCTCAGCCTCTGCTCCAGTTTCAACGGCAGCTCAATCTTCCTCCTCACAAGATCTTGGTTTATCTTCAAAAGCACCTTCTTGGTTTTTATCCTTTCAACAAGATTTTTCTAGTTTCTCTTCTGAAGTACGCACTGTTCTTCAGAATATCAAGGCAAAGGTCACATCCCTTGATAAACAAGTGACTCTTATAGAGCACTATCAAGCTAAACTTTCTAAGGGCAGTGATCCCATGGACATCACTTCTGCTCATCCAAGTACTGAAGGTGATGATGATGATAATGATGATGATGCAAATGATGATAATGAGGGTAATTCTGACAATGAAGATGATGAATAAAACACTGAAGAAGAAGGGTCTCAAGAAGAAGGAGGAGGAGAAGGAGAAGAGTCTTAAGAAGAAGGAGGAGAAGAAACAGCAAAAGGAGATGATTCTGTAGAAGAAGATTAGGATAGCTAGATGTTATCTAGTTTAGGTTTCTTTGTATTTTTCTTTTTTGCTCCCAACTGATATCTTTTACCTTATCTTGTTCTTCTGCTTAAATGTAACTTCTTGATGTATGGGATCTTATATATATATATATCTCTTCTCAGTACATTTTTTTTGGCTCTTTACAATTGGCTTGTTCTTTTTGATTAATGCCAAAGGGGGAGAAAAGCTAGCAAAGATAAAACTTAAAACCTCCTTAATATATATGTGAACTTGTTTGAAATCAGGATCTGAATTATGTAAAAGCACATAAACTGCAATCATATATTGAGAAAATGATTCCTTGTTATATATATGAATTACATAAATATATGGCTTTTAGCAAGGGGGAGTTATTTAGCAAGGGGGAGTTATTTTTATTTGCTTATTAATGTTCATAGTAAGGGGAAGTAATTCACTTTCATTTTATCTTTACCCCTTATTTGTCATCATCAAAAAGGGAGAGATTGTTGGCCTAGTAAGGTCTTTCAATTGATTTTGGTGATAACAAACAAAGGATGATTTAACTTAAAAAAAGTTGAGTTTTGATGTTTCAGGAATATGAATCAAGTGTAATTTAAAGCAAAGCTCAAATTTAGATCAAGTATGATTTATGAGAAAATAAGTGTAAGTCAAGTATGAAGATATCTTCTCAAAGATTCATGAAGGGTCTGATATTGTTGAAGCTCAAGAAAATTGTTTAAGATATCTCAAGAGATGAGAGGACTCAATCTTGAAGGCCTAGGAAACATATATGTAAGTATTCAAAAGGCAAAATATCTTTGAAACATATTTTGAAGCTTTTCCTAAGAGATTATTAATGATTAAAGACTTATTTAAATCAAATATTTATTTCATGAGAGAACAAAAGAGTTTTTTTTTAAAAGAAGTAAAGAAGACTGAAGTAGAGACTTCAGTTGACTGAACTTTTCAGTTCAGATGACTGAAGTAAAGACTTCAGTTGACTGAACATTGAGTTCAGACATCTGAAGAATTACTTCAGTCAACCGAAGAATAAGTTCAGCTGACTGAAGAATTTTCAGAACAGGCAGAGAGTTGCAGCAGTAACTTCAGTTGACTGAACCTGTGACCTCAGTCAACTGAACCTGCGATTTCAATCATCTGAACTCATTCTTCGGTTGATTGAAGTAATTCTTCAGATGTCTGAACTCAATGTTCAGTCAACTGAAGTCTTTACTTCAGTCATCTGAACTGAAAAGTTCAGTCAACTGAAGTCTCTACTTCAGTCTTCTTTACTTTCTTTTAAAAAAAAACTCTTTTGTTCTCTCATGAAATAAATATTTGATTTAAATAAGTCTTTAAATATTAATAATCTCTTAGAAAAGCTTCAAAATATATTTCAAAGATATTTTGCCTTTTGAAATACTTACATATATGTTTCCTAGGCCTTCAAGCTTGAGTCCTCTCATCTCTTGAGATATCTTAAACAATTTTCTTGAGCTTCAACAATATCAGACCCTTCATGAATCTTTGAGAAGATATCTTCATACTTGACTTACCATTATTCTTCTCATAAATCATACTTGATCTAAATTTGAGCTTTGCTTTGAATTACACTTGATTCATATTTCCTGAAACATCAAAACTCAACTTTTTTTAAGTTAAATCATCCTTTGTTTGTTATCACCAAAATCAATTGAAAGACCTTGCTAGGTCAACAATCTCCCCCCTTTGATGATGACAAATAAGGGGTAAAGATAAAATGAAAAGTGAATTACTTCCCCTTACTATGAACTTAATAAGCAAATAAAAAGAACTCCCCCTTGCTAAATAACTCCCCTTGCTAAAAGCCATATATTTATGTAATTCATATATAACAAGGAATCATTTTCTCAATATATGATTGCAGTGTATGTGCTTTTACAATTCAGATCCTGATTCGAATATTGTTGTAACTTGGATAAGATCCAGTAGGTGCTCCTTGTGGTATTTGTGGGATTTTTGGGAGCAATTGATTAGTTTATTGGAGGGAGTAGATTTTTCGATAAAGCATTGGTATAGAGAAGGGAAACAAAATGGCTGATGCCTTAGCTCGTCAAGGTGTTATGGGGAGGAATAGTTTGTTTACAAATAGTAATCAACTCCTAGAGTCATCAATGAGTTGTATAAACTAGAGAAGATGGGTACGACTTATATGAGGTATGTTTAGCTGATTCCTGTTGGTTTTGGTTTATGCTTTATGTTGTTTACTTTATTTGTTTTGTTGGCGTGAGATTTGTTTTGTAGGTCTTTGGTTTTGTTTATTTTGTTTGGACTGTAATCCTATTTTTGGCTGGATGTTGGTGTTATTTTTTAGGAGACCTTAAAATTTTGTCTTTTGTTTCTCCTTTGATTGTCTTGAAACCATGGTATTCCTCCGCCAAAAGTAAGGATTTTATCAATAAATAAATAGAGATGGCCGCCCTTCTTTAAAAAAAAAAAAGTCAAACCCTTTCAATCCAACTTAAACACCAACTCAATCACCAAAACACCGAATCAAATAGAAAAAGAGTAAACTTGTAAGATGGGTAGATCAAAGCTCAAGAAGATGAATTCGATCGAGCAAGCACAAAGGTCAAATGGGTTGTGTGTGTGTGTGGTGTGTGTGTGTGTGAAGAGAAGAGAGCGAGAGAGAGAGGAGATAGAGAGACTAGGGTCAAAGACTATTGAGAAAGATAGATGGATCAAAGTTAGAGCTGCTATGCCTAATTGGTTCTTTGGCTTTGTTGCATGGAGAGATAGAGAGAGAGAGAGAGATGAGAGAGAGAGAGAGGAGAGAGATAGAGAGAGAGATTGCATGATTTATTGCAAATAAATTTTTTATCTGGTCAAAGAAGATTGAAATCTAATGGATCAAGTTATGATGGCTATGCCCTAATTGGTCTTCGGCTTGTGCATTGGAGAGGAGAGAGAGAGAGAGAGAGAATGCAATGCTTTATTGGCCCATAATTTTTTATCTTTCCCATGGAAATATACAGTGCCTTAGCTAATTGTTGTTGAAAAGTTCTATAGAGAGTTTCTTCTTTGATCACTTCTTCACCAGTACAACCAAACACCAGTACTTTGCCGCAAACAATGTACAATCCATTAGTATGCAGCTACGCAATGGCTAACCAACATAATCCAATTTACTTACTTTTGGCATTAGATTCCACAAAGAAGTTGAAAAAAAAATAATATTATTTTTCTAAAAGAACGCCTCTTGTAGTTAGCAAGAAGGCCCATACCATACGGCAGTGTTTGATAGTTTGGTGATCACAGAAGGTTGTTAGTAGAAATAATAATCTAATAATAATACTAATAAAATAATCTAAATAAAAGAATTATTATAAGAGGTCACCTTTCTTCGATACTCGGTCCTATTGTGCGCCTACGTGTTGTAGAATTGCAGATTGGTAGTGTTCATATTTTGTCTTAGGTAGGTATAACGACCCCTACTGTTTGGTTTACAACTTTGTGCGTTCTAGCAAAGTTTCTAGAGGTCGGCCATCCCAAACGTTATGACCCAGTTTATTAAATGTCTTTTTTATGCCTGACAAAAGTACTACCTCCCGGCCTCTCCCACGTACTAAAAGATTGTTGCTAATTAGCATCTACATAACTAGACACTTAGAAATAAAAAGATTGCGAAAGACATACAACATAAGTGAACACGAAATACTAGACAAACATTATTTCGTGTATATAAGTTGGTAACAACGGTACGAGCGAGTGGGTTGTGTTTTAATCGAATTACTTTGTTTAGTGTAAACTGACATATGAGTTCAATCAATACCGAACTGTATAGAAAAAATGATTCTACGATTAACACCACTTGGTCCTCTCGAAGTGTAAAGGCATATATAACGAGAAAAGAGTAAACATGAGGTACGCCACGGTGGGATTAGGGGTGTCAACGACTCTTTGTCTGCGAAAACCACTAGGAGCCCTATCCTGCATGTTGTGTTGATTCATTAAATTGGCATCCGTACTAACTACAAATTACAAAAAATATATTATCTTAAATAACATAATAATAATAATAAGTCAATACATAAGATAATAATACGTAAGAAAAACCGAAGAGACCCTCCAGTGATTAAATTAGAGTTTTGGGATTGTTTTATGCTTTTGCTCCCGAGCACGAAGGGCGCACATTAGAAAAGAAACATGAACAATTACATATCATATTACTATACATCTATATATAGTACTATATATATATATCAATGATTGGGCAGTTACGTAACACATAGTTTATTGTTCAGATAAGGGTCACTATTGTCAAAAATATTTTTAAACAATTAAGCAGTAGAGTGTGACTGAGTGAAAACAACAGACCGTAACTCCTATATATGTGCTACCCTATAATATATATACAGAAAACGCTTCCATGTCTTTCAGTTTTTTTTTATTGTTACCATTCTACGGTACTTGATATTACTATGCTAGTAGCTGGTCTATAAGTGAAATAGGACAACTTTATCAGCTACCCCAGTTTGTATGCATTAGTGTGATGCATTCTGGGGTAAGTTTGAAAAGGGATGTATGTACTTCTGGTTTGGGGGGGGGGGGTGGGGGGGGGGGGGCCCTTCTGTCGGGCCAAGGCCTGGAAAATGGTTGCGGTGTAACAGGTTTGTTGAGCGGCCCGAGAGGGAGCAAAATCGGAAATGCGAGTGGGAAAAGGAAAATCAAAGAGGAGGCACACAACGACCCCGCCACTTGGGGGGGGGAGGTTCCGCCACACACTAGCAAGCAGGTTGGGCCAGCCCGGGGTATTGGTCTCCATTGTGGGGGGGGGGGCGGGTTGCACGAGAGAGCCGGGGGACGCCAATGCAGCCATCCCGTTAGCCACCACGCCTTACAGGCAACCGGCCCACGCCTGCGCCTGTCATCTCTCTAGTAACAGATCCGGGACAACCGCTGCTACATTCTTCTTTGTGGACTCTCCGACTTTAGATTATTTACAGCATATTGGTACCTTGTGCAATTCAGCTCTAACATCTTTATTAGACCGGGTTGGTTCGTCTAGAGCTTTGTTTTATCTAGTTGCGCGAGACATCTCCATCTTTACTATATTGGTTTACACTACCTCTTGACTATTCCAAATGGATGTAAAAAGTGCTTTTTTTAATAAATGATCTATAAAAATGAAGAGCGTATGTCAAACAACCCCCCCGGTTTTGAAAGTTCTAAAAATCCAAACTATGGTTCAAATTGACAAAAGCTCTCTATGGTTTAAAACAAGCTCCACGAGCTTGGTATGAAAGGTTAAGTAAATTTTTACTTAAAAATGAATTTATAAGAGGTAAAGTTGATAGTACCTTATTCATAAAATCCAAAAACAATGATATGCTAATAGTCCAAATATATGTAGATGATATTATATTTGGAGCAACAAATGAAGATTTATGTCAAGACTTTGCTTTATGTATGCAAAAAGAATTTGAGATGAGTATGATGGGAGAGTTAAATTATTTTTTAGGACTACAAATAAAACAAGCTAAAAATGGAACTTTCATAACTCAAACTAATTATATCAAAGATATGCTTAAAAAGTTTGATATGGAACAAAGTAAACCAATAGGAACTCCTATGACTACAACTACAAGTCTTGATAGAGATGAAAAAGAAAAGCAAGTAGACATTACTAACTATAGAGGAATTATTGGTAGCCTACTATATTTAACTGCTAGTAGACCGGATATTATGTTTAGTGTATGTATGTGTGCTAGATTTCAATCAAATCCCAAGGAATCGCACTTAACAGCTATAAAAAGAATTCTTAGGTACTTAGTAGGATCACTTGATCTAGGATTATGGTATCCAAAGGACACGGATTTTGACATGATTAGTTATTCTGATGCTGATTATGCTGGATGTAAGATTGATAGAAAAAGTACAAGTGGCACATGTCATTTTCTAGGACAATCATTGGTATCATGGTTTTCAAAGAAGCAAAATTCCATAGCTTTATCTACCGCTGAAGCTGAATATATAGCCGCAGGAAGTTGTTGTGCACAAATCTTATATATGAAACAACAATTAAAGGATTTTAATTTAGAATATAAAACAATTCGGATAAAGTGTGATAATACAAGTGCCATAAATATATCTAAGAATCCAATTTCACACATTTTTTGATCAATGGGCTGATATTTTTACAAAACCTTTATGTGAAGAAAGATTCATACATATAAGGAGGGAACTTGGGTTAATTCACTGTAGATAAGTGTTTTAAAAAAAATTTCAGAATTTATATACACTTCTGACGACTGATGATTCATACCTCAGACGTTTGAACTCAGCAGAAGAAGAGTTCAGATGACTGAACCTTGAGTGTCAGACGACTGAACTTATACTGATTTTTAAACTTTCAAATTCTTCAAACTTCAGTCATCTGAACTTAATCTCAGTCATCTCAAGTCGTGGGATTTATATATTTTCAAGTGGACTAAACCCTAACTTCAGACTTCTGAAGTTCTTTGTTTCATTCATCCGAACTCTAAACTCTCCATTTTTTTTTTACTTTCTCATCACTTCATCATTACAACCCTACTCAGATTCCTCACAGATATCTCAAGTGTCTGCAAATCTCTCTCCCCATGCCTCGAACCAAGCAGACTGTGCACAAAGGTTCTTCTTCAGGCAGAGAAATCCAAAATATTGATAAATGGTTAGTTGCTCCTAAAGCTCGAATTCGTTATCAAAATTCCTTGAGTTCTATAGAACCTATTTTAGGTAAACTTCTAGATATATCATTCTTTGTCACTGAATTTCCTGATATTCTCAACTTATTTCGTGATATTGGATGGTATGACTTTATCATTCAACAAACTAAGGGTTGTTTTCCTCATTTAGTCAAAATCTTCTATGCAAATATACAATATGAACATGGGATGTATACTTCCGAGGTTAAAGGAAAGAAAATTTTGTTGAATTCTAAAATATTATCTCCTATCTTTCAAATTGCTCCAGGAGATTTAATTGTCCTGTGTTTACTCAGTCTTGGATCCTAGAACAAGGCTTCACCCCTGCAGAATTTCTTCCTATGATTATGGAACGTGAGCCTGTTTATTTTGCACATCCTCCACTTTACAAACAATTGAATTTAAAAGGTCAAATTCTTCATAAGATCATTTCCACTAATATCTTACCAAAGCAAGGTTCTTTTGATCATCTTTCTTATATCGAATGTTTTGTTCTTTGGTGTCTTCTTAAAGGTAAGAAATTGGATTTGGCTAGTTTGATTGTCCGTTGGATGTGGACTAAGGTGGAATCCAATCGAGTTATTCTTCCTTATGGAGGCCTTCTTACACTCCTCTTTACTAAACTTAATGTTACATCTGGTTCTGAATTTTTCATAAAAAGGACTAGATATGATTTCTTCAATGAGACTTCTCTTAAACAAATGGGCTATGATAAGGGTAGTACTAGCTGGTATTTGAAAGTTGCTAAGCCTGCCAAAACACCACCTGAACTGCAGTAGGTTCAGCTTCAGCATCAGCCTCAGCCTCTGCTCCAGTTTCAACGGCAGCTCAATCTTCCTCCTCACAAGATCTTGGTTTATCTTCAAAAGCACCTTCTTGGTTTTTATCCTTTCAACAAGATTTTTCTAGTTTCTCTTCTGAAGTACGCACTGTTCTTCAGAATATCAAGGCAAAGGTCACATCCCTTGATAAACAAGTGACTCTTATAGAGCACTATCAAGCTAAACTTTCTAAGGGCAGTGATCCCATGGACATCACTTCTGCTCATCCAAGTACTGAAGGTGATGATGATGATAATGATGATGATGCAAATGATGATAATGAGGGTAATTCTGACAATGAAGATGATGAATAAAACACTGAAGAAGAAGGGTCTCAAGAAGAAGGAGGAGGAGAAGGAGAAGAGTCTTAAGAAGAAGGAGGAGAAGAAACAGCAAAAGGAGATGATTCTGTAGAAGAAGATTAGGATAGCTAGATGTTATCTAGTTTAGGTTTCTTTGTATTTTTCTTTTTTTGCTCCCAACTGATATCTTTTACCTTATCTTGTTCTTCTGCTTAAATGTAACTTCTTGATGTATGGGATCTTATATATATATATATCTCTTCTCAGTACATTTTTTTTGGCTCTTTACAATTGGCTTGTTCTTTTTGATTAATGCCAAAGGGGGAGAAAAGCTAGCAAAGATAAAACTTAAAACCTCCTTAATATATATGTGAACTTGTTTGAAATCAGGATCTGAATTATGTAAAAGCACATAAACTGCAATCATATATTGAGAAAATGATTCCTTGTTATATATATGAATTACATAAATATATGGCTTTTAGCAAGGGGGAGTTATTTAGCAAGGGGGAGTTATTTTTATTTGCTTATTAATGTTCATAGTAAGGGGAAGTAATTCACTTTTCATTTTATCTTTACCCCTTATTTGTCATCATCAAAAAGGGAGAGATTGTTGGCCTAGTAAGGTCTTTCAATTGATTTTGGTGATAACAAACAAAGGATGATTTAACTTAAAAAAAGTTGAGTTTTGATGTTTCAGGAAATATGAATCAAGTGTAATTTAAAGCAAAGCTCAAATTTAGATCAAGTATGATTTATGAGAAGAATAAGTGTAAGTCAAGTATGAAGATATCTTCTCAAAGATTCATGAAGGGTCTGATATTGTTGAAGCTCAAGAAAATTGTTTAAGATATCTCAAGAGATGAGAGGACTCAAGCTTGAAGGCCTAGGAAACATATATGTAAGTATTTCAAAAGGCAAAATATCTTTGAAACATATTTTGAAGCTTTTCCTAAGAGATTATTAATGTTTAAAGACTTATTTAAATCAAATATTTATTTCATGAGAGAACAAAAGAGTTTTTTTTTAAAAGAAAGTAAAGAAGACTGAAGTAGAGACTTCAGTTGACTGAACTTTTCAGTTCAGATGACTGAAGTAAAGACTTCAGTTGACTGAACATTGAGTTCAGACATCTGAAGAATTACTTCAGTCAACCGAAGAATAAGTTCAGCTGACTGAAGAATTTTCAGAACAGGCAGAGAGTTGCAGCAGTAACTTCAGTTGACTGAACCTGTGACCTCAGTCAACTGAACCTGCGATTTCAATCATCTGAACTCATTCTTCGGTTGATTGAAGTAATTCTTCAGATGTCTGAACTCAATGTTCAGTCAACTGAAGTCTTTACTTCAGTCATCTGAACTGAAAAGTTCAGTCAACTGAAGTCTCTACTTCAGTCTTCTTTACTTTCTTTTAAAAAAAAACTCTTTTGTTCTCTCATGAAATAAATATTTGATTTAAATAAGTCTTTAAATATTAATAATCTCTTAGAAAAAGCTTCAAAATATATTTCAAAGATATTTTGCCTTTTGAAATACTTACATATATGTTTCCTAGGCCTTCAAGCTTGAGTCCTCTCATCTCTTGAGATATCTTAAACAATTTTCTTGAGCTTCAACAATATCAGACCCTTCATGAATCTTTGAGAAGATATCTTCATACTTGACTTACACTTATTCTTCTCATAAATCATACTTGATCTAAATTTGAGCTTTGCTTTGAATTACACTTGATTCATATTTCCTGAAACATCAAAACTCAACTTTTTTTTAAGTTAAATCATCCTTTGTTTGTTATCACCAAAATCAATTGAAAGACCTTGCTAGGTCAACAATCTCCCCCCTTTTGATGATGACAAATAAGGGGTAAAGATAAAATGAAAAGTGAATTACTTCCCCTTACTATGAACATTAATAAGCAAATAAAAATAACTCCCCCTTGCTAAATAACTCCCCCTTGCTAAAAGCCATATATTTATGTAATTCATATATATAACAAGGAATCATTTTCTCAATATATGATTGCAGTTTATGTGCTTTTACATAATTCAGATCCTGATTCGAATATTGTTGTAACTTGGATAAGATCCAGTAGGTGCTCCTTGTGGTATTTGTGGGATTTTTGGGAGCAATTGATTAGTTTATTGGAGGGAGTAGATTTTTCGATAAAGCATTGGTATAGAGAAGGGAACAAAATGGCTGATGCCTTAGCTCGTCAAGGTGTTATGGGGAGGAATAGTTTGTTTACAAATAGTAATCAACTCCCTAGAGTCATCAATGAGTTGTATAAACTAGAGAAGATGGGTACGACTTATATGAGGTATGTTTAGCTGATTTCCTGTTGGTTTTGGTTTATGCTTTATGTTGTTTATCTTTTATTTGTTTTGTTGCGTGAGATTTGTTTTGTAGGTCTTTGTTTTGTTTTATTTTGTTTGGACTTGTAATCCTATTTTGGCTGGATGTTGGTGTTATTTTTTAGGAGACCTTTAAAATTTTGTCTTTTGTTTCTCCCTTTGATTGTCTTGAAACCATGGTATTCCTCCGCCAAAAGTAAGGATTTATCAATAAATAAATAGAGATGCCGCCCTTCTTTAAAAAAAAAAAAAGTCAAACCCTTTCAATCCAACTTAAACACCAAACTCAAATCACCAAAACACCGAATCAAATAGAAAAAGAGTAAACTTGTAAGATGGGTAGATCAAAGCTAAAGAAGATGAATTAGATCGAGTCAAGCAAAAAGGTCAAAGGGGGTTGTGTGTGTGTGTGTGTGTGTGTGTGTGTGTGAGAGAGAGAGAGAGAGAGAGAGAGGGAGAGAGAGAGACTATGGTCAAAGAAGATTTGAGAAGATAGATGGATCAAAGTTAGAGATGGCTATGCCCTAATTGGTCTTTGGCTTTGTGCATTGGAGAGAGAGAGAGAGAGAGAGAGAGAGAGAGAGAGAGAGAGAGAGAGAGAGAGAGAGATATGCATGCTTTATTGCCCAAATAAATTTTTATCTGGTCAAAGAAGATTTGAGAAGATAGATGGATCAAAGTTAGAGATGGCTATGCCCTAATTGGTCTTCGGCTTTGTGCATTGGAGAGAGAGAGAGAGAGAGAGAGAGATGCATGCTTTATTGCCCAAATAAATTTTTATCTTTCCCATGGGAATAGTAAAGTGCCTTATCTAATTGTTTGTTGAAAAGTTCTTAAAAAGAGTTTCTTCTTTAATCACTTCATCAAAGTACAACCAAACACCATGTACTTTGCGAAAAAATTTATCATTAGTAATAGCTACTAGGTCTAAACAACATAATCATTTTACTACTTTTGCATTAATCCACAAAGAAGTTGAAAAAAAATAATTAATTTTTCTAAAGAACGCATTGTTAGTAGCAAGCCAATACCATATGGCATTGTTTGATAGTTGGTGATCATAGAAGGTGTATGAGTATAATAATAATAATAATAATAATAATAATAATAATAATAATAATAAAGAATTATTATAAGGCAACTCTTTCTCGAACTCGGTCTATTGTGCGCATACATGTTATGTTAGAATTGCAATGGGTGTGTTCATATTTTTGGTATGATATGAAGACATACTAGTTGGTTGCAACTTGTGCTTCTAGCAAAGTTTACTAGTATATTTCGGCCAATACCAAACTATGACCAGTTTAATTTTTTCTGACAAGAAGTACTCCTCAGTCCTCTCCCACGGTACTAAAAGATTTTTTGCTAATTAATCATCTAAATAATAGAAAACTTAGAAATAAAAAAGATTGAAAGACAATAAAAATAAGTGAAAACTAATAATAGAAAAATTATTTGTGTATATAAGTTGTAAACGGTACAGTGGGTGTTTTGTTTTATATAATAGTTTTTAGTGTAAAACTTACATATGAGTCAAATCAATAACCTAGACTTATAGATGATTTACATGTAACACAAATTGTCTTCGAAGTGTATGCATATATAATATAAAAGAGTAGACATGAGGTAGCCACGGTGGGATTAGGGGTTCAACTACTCTTTTTATGAAAACCACTATGTAGCTATCATGTGGTTGTTTGATTCATTAATTGGCATCCTTTACTAACACAAAATTACAAAAAAATATATTACTTAATAATAATAATAATAATAATAATAATAATAATAATAATAGTAATAAAAACGAAGAGCCCTCCCAGTATTAATTAATTTTTTATTTTTTTATTTTTTGCTTTCCCGAGCACTAAGGGCAACAGTTAGAAAAGAAAATGAAAAATTACATATATATATATATATATATATATATATATATATATATATAATGATGCAGTTAATTAACATAGTTATTGTTTAAGATAAGGGTCAACTAGTATGCAAAAAATATTTAATTAAACTAATTAATCATTAGAGTGTGATGTGAAAGCAACATACCTTATGCTCCTATAGATTTGTACCTATAATATATAATAAAGAAACGCTTCCATGTCTTCATTTTTTGTTGTTATCATTCTACGGGTATTAATATTACTAGCTAGCTAGCTTGTTATAAGTAAATATTAAACTTTATATCTACCAGTTGTAAATGCATGTAGGGAGCTTCTGGGGTAATTTTGAAAAGTGATTTATGTACTTCTGGTTGGGTTTCCCTTCTGTCGGGCCAATGCCTTGAAAATGTTTTCTTTTTAAATGTTTGTTAGCTTCCCGATAGGAGCAAAATCTGGAAATTCTATTTTAAAATTTAAAATCAAAGATTATGCACAGCAACTACCCCTCCACTTTGAATTTTCTCCACACACGTAGCAAGCAGTTTGGCCAGCCCTGAGTTTTTCTCCATTTTTGGCTTTTCACTTATATAGCCTTTAGCGCCTGCAGCCATCACCTATAGCCAGCGCCTACAGCAAGCCCACGCCTGCGCCAGTCATCTCTCTAGTACAACAACCTGCTGCTACCTTCTTCTTTGTGTGACTCCGACTGTAGATTATTTACAGCATATTGGTATTTCATTCTGCTCTACTTTGACTGGTTGGTTCTTCTTTAGAGCTTTGTTCAGAGTATTTGGCGAGACATCTCCATCTTACTATATTTGTTTATACACTCTTGTGTATTTGCAAGACTCGTTCCTTTTGTATCCACTTTGTATGAATTTTTTGATGATAGTGGATTTGGTTTACTGTGCCCTGTGGACGTACCTCAACATTTGAGGGAATCACGTTAAATTTTGTGTCTCATTTTTATTTATTATTTTGTATTATTCCATTGATTTACTTGTGGGAATTGGTTCATATATATTCGTATAATTATTTTTCCCAACAAGTGGTATCAGAGCCAGATTATTTATACGCATTAAATTTGTGAAAATCATGGATGGTAATGTTGGTCGCATGATTAGCTTCAATGGAAACAATTGGGTAACTTGGAAAACAAAAATGCAAGACCTTTTATTTTGCAAAGATTTGGATGGGCCTATTGAGGGCAATAGCCGGAATCCTAAAGACACGAGTGATGATAAGTGGAATAGGCTTAATAGAAAAACCGTTGGTGTCATTCGGCAATGGATTGATGATAGTGTTTTTCATCATGTTTCTACCGAAACTTTGGCACATGAATTATGAAAAAAATTGGAGGGTCTTTATGATAGAAAGTTGACTACAAATAAAACTTTTCTTTTCCAAAAATTGGTGAATTTGAAATATAAAGATGGGGGTCTTATTACCGAACATTTGAATGAGATGAAAAATATTATTAATCAGCTTGTTATTATGAAAATAGTTTTGATGATGAATTGTAGGCTTTAATGCTTCTTAACTCTTTGCCGGAAAGTTAGGAGACTTTGGTTGTGATAGTTAGTAATTCGGTTCTCGATGGAATTGTTACTATGAACCAAGTAACTAACAGCTTGTTGAATGAAGAAATTAGAAGAAAATCAGTTGGCTCTTCTCATTCAGAGGTACTTGTGACGAAAAATTGGGGGAAAGGTAGAAGCAAAAGTAGGTATTCTCACCATATTAATAAATCAAGAGGCCGTCCCGGCTCAGTTTTGAAAAAAAATATTGAGTGTCACTATTGTCATAAGAAAGGGCATATGAAGCGGGAGTGTAAAAAATTGATATTCAAGGAGCAAAACAAAGAGAAAAATTTTGAGAAAAAGCATAAAGACACAACTTCAGTTGCATCTGATGGTAATCTTATGGTTGTTTGTGATGAAAGTTGCATTAATTTGACAAGTCAAGAGACTGATTTGGTTATTGATTCCGGTGTATCATTCCATGTCACTTCTCAGGAAAATTTCTTCACTTCTTATTCTAAAGGAAATTATGGAGTTGTTCGGATGAGAAATGAAGGTTTGTCAAAAATTGTTGGCATAGGAAATGTTTGTTTGGAAACAAATCTGGGATGCAAGTTGGTGCTCAAAGATATGAGACATGTTCCCGACATTCGGCTAAATTTGATATCCACGGGAAAGCTTGATGATGAAGGTCTTGACAACCATTTTGGTGATGGAAAATGGAAGCTCACAAAGGGTAATTTGGTGGTGGCTAAAGGCAAGAAGACTAATACACTCTATATGATGCAAGGTAAAATTGGTAATAGTATTGTGAATGCAATTGAGAATCACTCTTCCATCAATTTGTGGGCTTGGGCACATAAGTGAAAAAGGAATGCAGTTTTTGTTCAAAAGGAAACTTCTACCCGGAATTAAAGGTACTTCTCTTAAAGCTTGTGTTCATTGTTTGGCCGATAAGCAACATAGAGCTCCTTTTCGTACAAAGCTTCTTACTAAAAAATCTAATGTTCTAGATTTGATACATTCCGATGTATGTGGTCTTTTGAAAGTTAAATCTCATGATGGTACACTTTATTTTGTCATTTTTATTGATGATTGTTCAAGAAAAGTTTGGGCTTACACTTTGACAACTAAATATCAAGTTTTAGATGTGTTTAAGCATTTTTAGGTTAAAGTTGAAAAGGAGATTGGAAGGTAAAATGTGTGCGCTTAGATAATGGTGGAGAGTATATTGGCCCATTTGATGCATATTGTTATAGCCTAGGAATTAGACATCAAAAGATTGCCAACAAAACCCCTCAACAAAATGGTATTGTCAAAAGAATGAACCGCACCATATTAGAGAGAATGAGATGTATGCTCTCTCATGCGAAGTTGCCAAATCATTTTGGGGCGAAGCAATGAGGACGGCGGTGGACTTGATTAATTTGTCTCCTTCAACTCCTTTACTTGGTGAAGTTCCCAAAAAAATTTGGAAAGGTAAGGATGTCACTTATGATCATTTGAAAGTGTTTGGTTGTCGTGCATTTGTTCACATTCCAAAAGATGAAAGATCCAAACTTGATGACAAGACAATGCAATGTATTTTTCTTGGCTATGGGCATGATGAATTTGGATACAAATTATGGAATCCGGTTGACAAAAAAAATGTTAGAAGCCGAGATGTTGTATTTTTTGAAGATCAAACAATTGAAGATTTTGACACAGTTGAATAACCACAATCTAATAGGAATGATTTTGTTAACTTAGAGTCACTTTCTCCACCTTTGGCACATGATGAAAATATGAAAGATGTTCTTCCACCTTTTGAAGATGTTGGAAATAATGAAATTCCTAGTGATGTTGATGAAAATAAGGGAAAGCAACAAGTTCAAGAGCAAGCCCCATTGAGAAGAACTTCAAGAGAGCCAAGACCTTCAACTAAATATCCATCAAGTGATTACATTACTCTAATAGATCAAGGGGAGCCTGAAAGCTATCAAGAAGCCATGAACCATGAAAATAAAGTTGAATGGATGGAGGCTATGTAAGAGGAAATGAAGTCTATAGTTGATAATCACACTTATGATTTGGTTAAACTTCCTCCTGGAAAGAAAGCTTTGAAAAATAAATGGGTATTTAGGTTGAAAAATGATGAAAAGAATCTTCGGTACAAGACTAGGCTTGTGGTAAAAGGCTTTGGTCAAAAAAGGGGAATTGACTTTGATGAAATATTCTCACCAGTTGCGAAGACGTCATCTATTTGGGTTGTTCTTGGCATAACAACATACTTGAATTTAGAAGTTGAGAAACTAGATGTGAAAACCGCTTTCTTAGGTGACTTGGAAAATGAAATTTACATGGAACAATCGGAAGGCTTAAAACAAAAAGGGAAAGAGAATTTAGTATGCAAATTAAAGAAAAGTCTCTATGGGTTGAAGCAAACACCGCGGAGATGATACAAGAAATTTGATTCTTTCATGATTGATCATGGTTACTCGAAAACCTCTTTGGACGATTGTGTGTTTATGAAAAAAATTCCAAATGGTACTTATAGTATTCTTTTACTTTATGTTGATGATATGCTTATTGTAGGACAGGATTTCTCCAAGACTGACAAGTTGAAGTTGGAGTTGAGCAAGTCTTTTGCAATGAAAGACTTGGGACCAACAATGTGACGACCTTCTTAATTTTCACATTTTAAAAAATATATATAATAAAATCAATATCACCAATCTCAGCAGATCATAATCTACCTGAACCCATGGGTACCAGGGATACATCATAAATACATCACGGAATATTATGATCTGCTGAGATTGGTGATATTGATTTTATTATATATATTTTTTAAAAATGTGAAAATTAAGAAGGTCGTCACATTGTTGGTCCCAAGTCTTTCATTGCAAAAGACTTGTCTTTATTTAAATACATCACGGAATATTATGATCTGCTGAGATTGGTGATATTGATTTTATTATATATATTTTTTAAAAATGTGAAAATTAAGAAGGTCGTCACATTGTCTTTATTTAAATACATCACGGAATATTATGACCCACAAGTAGACTATGACCACCTGTCCTTCCATTTTGATTAAGCACTTAATCTACTCTTCTGCAAAATGCTCCCTAATCACCAATACTACTGGCAAGCTTGTTCTTATTCGCACATTCAATTCATGTATATATAGAGTCACAATTAAAGAAAAGCTCATGGGAATAAAATCTTTCTTTAATTGCGCACAAGTTGCGGAAGCAATTTAAACAAACTCATTACTAATAGTAATGAGGACTTCGCCATGCATGTGCGTAAAATATAATGGAACTCACTTTAAACGACATTTTTTTTTTTCTATTGATTGGGCATCTGTAAATGCTCTCAAAATTTAATTCTCAATTCACATGCCACTTTTATTTAAAAAATTAGAAAATGCCTCAAAAATAAATACATCATAAATAAAAAAATATCACCAATCTCAGCAGATCATAATCTACTTGCACGGGTACCAGCGTTAACACAAATATTATGATCATGATGACCATGGACACATAGCAACTGTACCCGTGCAAGTGCTAGCTTAGACCAAGCCAATTAGGTTCTGATACCATATAACATATACTGAAACTGTGATACATGGATATTTCATATCATTAATTTTCAAATCAATCATATCATTTTGCATATATACGTATATCATGAAAATCATCAGCCCGTACGCTGGTATTTCACATTTTATCATAGCTCAGCTCATACGCCAGCAAATCATATCATAGCACAGCTCGTATGCTGACAAATCACATCCATAGCTCGACCCGTACGCCGGCAAATCATATCATAGCACAGCTCGTACGCTGGCAAATCACATCCATAACACGGCCCGTACGCTGGCAAAATATATGCATAGCTCACCCCGTACGCTGGTAAATCATACACATAGCACGACCCGTCTGCCGAAAAAATATATAAAAATATCGGCTTATACACCAGTTTTCCATTATAAAAATCCGTATCATAATCACATTCCCAAAATACAGTATTTCATAATAATTTTTACTCATGCCACACTAACAAGTTTTTCATATATTCAACATACCATCATTTTCAACAGTGTTTTCTCAAATATAAATCATATATATGAACATATTTACTTCCCTGAAATCAAATGCTATATATATACATTTTCTTAAAAAGAACTAGCTTAATTTAGCCCTTTACTTGATTCCTGAAAAGCCCATACGAAAATCTGTCCCGCACTTGTAGGGTTCCCTACTCAACACCCTGAAAACAACATTCCTCAGAACTAAAGTTCAGTATTTCCAAGCATATAACACTTTCTACAACTGCCAAAAATCCAAATATTAAGTAGAAACCCTTACCCTGGATTTGGGATAGTTTCCATTTTAGCCCCACCGACAATCCGCTCCGGTAGATTCGTAGAAAACTTTCCCAGGAGCGTTGTGGTGGCTTCAGATCCTCAAATCGGCGAAAATCCGGCCCGAAATCAAAGAGAGAAGGGGGAAGGGCCGTAGGATGAGAGAGAGAGGGTTTCTACGCAAATTTTCTATCAAAAATATGAGTTTTTCTTTATTTATAGGGTTGGATTCGTCGACGAGCCACATCATCTCGTCGACGAGTCCTTTAATAATTTCATCGACGAAACCCACTCCTCGTCAACGAAATTCAGACTGCCCAAAACCTCTCTCGGTATTTCCTTGTCGACGAACCAAGTCACCTCGTCGATGAGTCCTGTAGAAAGTTCATCGATGAACTCCAACACTCATTGACGAGCTTCTGTTATACCCTCGTCGACAAGGAGCTGAAAAATTCCTCGAGATTTATCCTTTCCAAAATGCAATGTCGTCGACTGCCTCCTTCTGTTTCCGATTTCCATTTCCCTTTCTTTTATTATTTAAATATCATTATTCTTCGGGTCATTACAAACAAAGCAAATTCTTGGCATGAGAATTGTTTATGATCGTGAAAAAGGGAAAATTTGGTTGTCTCAAGAAAGTTAAATTGAAAAAGTGTTTGAGAGATTCAATATGGATAAAGCAAAATCCGTTGGTTGCTTACTTGCCAGTCACTTTAAGCCTATTACAAAACAAAGTTCTACAAGTGAGAAAGACAAGTAAGAGATGAAGAAAATTCCTTATGCTTTGACCATTGGTTCCTTAATGTATGCAATGGTTTGCACAAGACCGAATTTAGCTCACACTATTGGAGTTGGTAGTTAGTTTCTCTCTAATCCGGGAAAGGAGCATTGGTTAGCGGTAAAATGGATTCTACGATACCTTAGAGGTACTTCAAAGGTGTGTTTGTACTTTAGAAATGGTAAATCTACGCTCCATGGATTCACAGAAGCCGACATGGCCGGTGATGTTGATTCTAGAAAATCCACTTTGGGTTATTTGATGACTTTTGCAGGGGGAGCTGTGGCACGACAATCTAAATTACAGAAATGTGTTGCTCTATCTACTATGGAAGCCGAGTTTATTGCTATTACGGAAGCTTGCAAAGAATTGCTTTGGTTGAAGAGATTCTTAAAAGAGTTGGACATGGAACAAGAAAGGTACGTTCTTTATTGTGATAGCCAAAGCACAATTCATTTGAGTAAGAATTCTATCTTCCATTCAAAGTCAAAACATATTGATGTGAGATATCATTGGATTCGAGATGTGTTGGATAAGAAATTATTGCAGATTGACAAAATTCACACTGACGACAATGGTTCAAACATGATGACAAAAGTATTGACTAAAGACAAGCATGTGAAGTGTCGGGTTTTGGCCGAACTGGTGGAATCGTCCCCATAAGTCAGAAGGGGGAAATTTGTTGGGTTTCCCTCATGTGGGGCTCAATGCCTTGAAAAGGTTCTGTTTTCAAATGTTTTTTAGCTTCCCAGTAGGAGCAAAATATGGAGATTCTATTTTGAAATTCAAAATCAAAGATTATGCGTAGCAGCTGCCCCTCCACTTTGAATTTTCTCCACATACGCAGCAAGAAGTTCGGCCAGCCCTCAGTTTTCCTCTATTTTTGGCTTTTCACTCATATAGCCTTTAGCGCCTGCAGCGAGCACCTATAGCAAGCCCACGCCTGCGCTAGTCATCTCTCCAATACAGCAACCCACTACTACCTTCTTCTTCATGTGACTCCAGTTGTAGACTATTTACAACATATTAGTATTTCATTGTGCTCTACTTTGACTGGTTGGTTATTCTTTAAAACTTTGTTCAAAATATTTGGTGAGACATCTCCATCTTACTATATTTGTTTATGCACTCTTGTGTATTTGCAAGACTCGTGCCTTTTGTATCCATTTTGTATGAATTTTTTGGTGATAGTGGATTTGGTTTGCTGTGTCTCGTGGACGTACCTCAACACTTGAAGAAATCACGTTAAATTTTGTGTCTCATTTTTATTTAGTATTTTGCATTATTCCATTGATTTACTTGTGGGAATTGGTTCATATATATTCGTATAATTATTTTTCCCAACACTTCTTTATTCAAATAAAATATTTTTACTTTAATTTTAAAATGTTAACATTGGATATCTAAATTTTGTATTCAAATTAAATATTATATATATATATATATATATATATGATGTCCATGACTTAAATTTTAAATATCCAATATTAAATTTTTAAAATTAAACTAATAATATTTAATTTGAATAAATCATGGAAGTTATTTTATAAGTAAATATATATATGTATATATATATATATATATATATATATATATAACTATATATATATAGTTATGTATTTAGTGGTAGAGGGTTAGTGTCTCTTATTGTGGCATCAACACCTTCTCAAATAAAGGAATACCCTTGCATGCAAGTGCATCACTCTATAGGGTCACTTCTGTGTTTTGCTCAAAAAAATTCCACATTATTTATTCCCATGAATTGGTTAGGCACAGGATCTAACAGTGGATCACCGACTAAGTGAATATCACTTTTTTTTTCAATTCACACATGATGACAGAGAAAAAATATATATGGTGAATATATACAATTATAAGACTATTTTCATTCTCTTTTATTCTATTCTTACATATCAAATAAACCCAAGTACTTACACTGCAATTACTTCTTTTATAAGTTGTTTTTCAAATAAATAGTTCTTAGAGTGGGAGTGGGAGTTGCTCGGGTGTGGAGGTGGAATATGCAATTATTATGACTGCTCCCGTAAAAGGTTTTAGGATAAATTAATACCTTTTTCATGAGGGTTACCCTAATGAAATAAGGGGATTGGGAGAAGGAAATAGTAGAAGTTCATAGAATGAGAAAAGTAGGTGAAAAGATTTAACTTAGGAAGAGTGGAAAAAGATAAATTACTTATCAAGAAGACTTATAGAAGTAGCTTGCCCCTCAAACAAATATTGTATTTTATTGGTTATTAAGTATTCATGAAACCCATTGGTTTTTGGAGCACGGCAATGATCCTTTAACTATATATTCTATTCTATGCATATGAGGGTAGGACCTAGGTTGACTGGGCGGTGGATTTTATTTTATTTTATTTTTTGAGAAAAGGAATTACATATTCTTTAATTTTGTTGTTTAATTTAATTGTAGTTCTTATTGAGTTGGTACTCCCTAATCATTAGTTCTTGTTAATTATAAAATATAGGTTACATGGTGCGTTAGTGAGAAAAAGTGAGTTAGTTACTGTAGGAAACAGTAGAAGGGGTGGAAGTAAACCTAAAATAACTTGAAATGAAATAGGAAGTAAGAATTTAATATCCTTAAATCTGTCAAAAGAAATGGTTTATAATCGCATAAATTGATGAAAAATAATTCATATAGCCGACCCCACCTAATGAGACGTAAGACATAGTTTTATTGTTATATAATTTTTTTAAAAAAAGAATCTTAAGAATTTACACTTAGGTAATAAATATGAGTCTACTTAGTTTCAAAAACTACTATTATTTATGTCAAATTTTCTTAAATTATCTTAGGCACCTTACAACTTATAGTCAAAATCAACTTTTTTTTCTTTTTTTTTCTAACAACTAATTTTTCTTTTTGACAATTCCTTTTAATACTTAGTGATATCCTTAAGTTTAAATGTCACCTTACATTATGTTTGACAGAATTCATATTAGTTTCTAATATAGAATTGAAATATGACATAACAATAATGTCACATTCTCTTAGATGAAGAATTTTAGAGGAAAAAGAAAATTCTATTCTCATCATTTATATGGATAAGTTTCATGAAAATGTATTTTAAAATAAAATTATTCTCACTAGTTTGTACAATTGGACATCAATGTCCATATAATGTTATTATTACATGATATATATTATTATAGATAAGACAATGAATTATTATAATAACAAAAAATTATTATTATTTTATAATTATATAATGTATAAATGGATGAAATTTTGAGACCATGTTAGGCTCAATTATCTTAGTAATTTAAAATCGAATGTTGAATTTTCTTTTTAAATCTATGATGGTTGAAATTTTTAGGTTACATATGGATATCTAATTAGATTAATTTTCCTAGTAAGTTTTTGTTTTGAAAACATGATAATACTTTATATATTTTTCTCACAAGTTGATGGTATAATGATTATTTTGAAATGTTTGATAGGGTTAATTTCATGACAAACCAAATATTGATATGGGCATCTTGTATACATTTGTGAACATCTTACAATGCACACAAATTAAATAAAAATATTTTCAATAGTGTGGTATTCTATTTTCATGAATGAAATTACTTAGAACGTTATATTGAAATAGAAGACGTCCTTAAGATTTTTTTAGTTGATAAATTTAAGGCTTTCTTAATTAGATATTAGAGTTTAGGTCTTGAGAGTTGAGAGGAGGAGTAAATTAAGGAGCAAACTAAAACTTCATAAGATTAGTTGAAAGCCCAAAGAATGATAGACACAAAAAGAGAAGAAAACTTCATACAGATGGGTGCCATGGGAGAGTTTGGAAATTCAATGAGAAATGGTTAAAGGAAATATTCCTTCTTATAAGATTTAGAATCTACAAATTAAATGACATTAATATATTAATATTTAAACCTACAAATATAATGCTCAATCCATTTAATTAATTGGAATTCACATAAAAGTATACTTTTTACTTTATACGTTTCTGTTCGTCGATAGTTCAACTCTAAAATTTCGTTTGGTGTATTTTGTTTTGAGTTTGATTGTGTTTATGTGTTTTATCTTCTTTGCTTGTTTTGTTTAGTTTTATCGTCCTAATTTGGTTGGTTGCTGGTGTTGGTTTTTCTGTAATTTCGCTTTTATTTTATCTTGTAACTATGGTATTTCTCCGCAAAAAATGAGAGTATATTAATAAATAAATGTAGGTGCCGCTCTCTTTTCTTAAAAAAAAAAAAAAAAAAAAAAAGATCTAAAGTCATATTTGATTTATAGAATGGAACATACAAAATAGGAAAGGAATGAAATGAAATGAAAATTTGAATGGAAAGACTGATAAATTTGATTTCACTCATCCCAATTTCATTTTATTCCTACTTACCCAAATGAGGACGCACTAAATGTTAATACGACTTATGCATTTAATAGTTTTTATGCCTTGATCGTTTCAGATCAAGAACAAGAAGATGGGTTCGCTGTCTTAAATGACAAGGTGAACGGTAACCGCACAAGTGCACGAGACATGTTCCCTTAATACACGGATTAATTAATTGATTAATTGAAAAAATTCAGATTAATTGGAGAGGTGCAGTCCCTTTCACTGGGTTTCCGAAAGAGACAGTTTTGGGGCCATCCCAATGTTAAACAAGAGCTGTGAACACAATTCACATGACAAGTAATATTTTTTTATTGGCATGGTGTCATTGTGATTAATTATTAATTTCAGCTGGATCAACTTACTTCTTTGTCTCTTTCACTTCAACTCTCTAATTAATTAGTTGCTCCGTCTTGATTATTTCTCTACAATGAGTATAATAGTCATGAATTTTGGATGGAGTGTAGAGGAGGAGAACCCATCCAAAGATACCTACCTACGACTGCTTCATGTGTTTCATTCAATACTTACAATTATATTATCCTGTTGTAAAATAGTTTAGTCATGGGGTGAGTTTGAGGATGAGTTGTCGAGAGAGAACCTAAGTCTAATTCTTTGTAACATTAACTTTATATTTAATTAAGTAAACATACATCTATGACAGCATGTGTAACTACACCAGATCTATTGAAGATAATGGGTCAATTTACAACTAGGCTACTTCACTATCTAGGAAAAAATATTATAATAGGATGATGAAATTTGGAAAGAGTGTTAGGGTTATATCATATCGATTGTGGAAGGGGTTGATGGTCAGTTATTAAGTGTGTCGCGACGTCCCGGACCCACCAAACACTGGCACGGGTGCGGTTGCAAACTGAGAAAAATGGGGTGAATTTTGAAGAAGTATGTTCGTGGAAAAATAAGGTGTTTGGAGCCGTTACTAATATTTTGAATTGTAATTAGAACACTTGATTATTACCCAATTAAGGGTAGAATCAGTCTGTGTTATCAGAATTGGGTTCAGGAGTTCAGCTACGCGAGGGGAAGGTATTAGCACCCCCTACCTAATTAAGGTGTTTAGATTAAGGATTTGATTGGAAAAAATAAATAAATAAATAAAATAAGAAAGAAATATGTTTTTCATTATATTTTTCTCTTTATACCAAATATTATTAAAAATAAAAATGTGTTTAAATATAACTAAAAATTAAGAAAAATAAGTATGAGTGATGTTTAAAACCAATTTTTTTTTCATTGGGAAATCTATTTTCCATTATATTTCTATCACATCAAATATTACAAAAAAGAGAAATTTGTTCTAATAAGATTAAAGTTTAATTAAAAATATATATTAGTGATGCTTAAAACTAAAAATTTTGTTCATTAATTTGGTATATTTTTTGTTTCCTTTCTTAGTCTTTTCCATTTCATGATTAAATATGAAAATTTGGACTCGTTCAAATTTTTGTTTTATATCTTTAATATCCTCAAGCTCCAAATGAGACCTTTAGATTTTTACCAAAGATGGATTTAAGAAAAATTTATAAAATATATAAAAATATTACCAAAATTTTAAAGTCCACATCTAATCACATGGTTAAATTTTGAAGCTAGCTAATTAATTAGCCAATCTTTAATTAAGTTACACTTGGCTCATCACTTTTCTCTATTTGATTTGAAAATGAGCCTGTCTTTTATTTATTTATTTTTAAATGGCTCCTTGGATGAACTTCTATTCTATCTTAATTAGCTACCCTCTACCTCCTCAACTTCCTCATGGAGGAGAAATCTAATAAATTCTCCTTACCAACCTAATTAGCCTGCTGTTCTTCACCCACCCCCGGGGGGGTTCTCTCACTTCTCTTGAAAGATAGTTTGAGGAGACTGCTTGTACCATTGGATATTTATTATGAAGTTGCTAGGTGGGTGGGAGGGTAAAGACCACATAAAATATGCAACTTTGTGCTATTATTTATTTATTCATTTTCTAATACAATGGGTGAGTAGAAGTCATCTTGAGAGTACAGTGCAAATTGGTCAATCCATCATCATCATTTGGAAATAAGTTGTTAAACAACTAAATGACCTGCTTAGTTAGCAAAAAAGAAATGAAATAGAATAAAATTGGTCTATGTTAGTATTTGAAGGTAGATTGTCGCTTCAGAGGTTGATTAGGTTCACGTATGATTTGCAATAGTAAAAGTAGGATCTTGGGAAATCCTGATGGCCTTTAGGAAATCTCTTTGATGTCTAAGTTAGTTGATAGTTCTCCCATCTAAGTGTAAAAAATAGTGAGCGAGAAGAATGGAGAGAGTGATGTTGAGAATTTCATTTGTGAAATTTGTCTCACATTGGAAAAAGTGAGTGTTTGATGGGTATTTATATACATGGTGTAGCCGAAGACCTAATGAGTTTAAACTTTTGGGTCAAGTTGGTGCTCACTCATGTGTAACTAGCAAACTTTTGGACTCGTCCGATTCTAACAAGTGGTATCAGAGCCGACGATTCATAACGCTGAGTGTGGGAGTGTGTGACCGAGGTTAAGAAGGATCATCTAAACTGCCAAGATGGATCCAAATTGGGTTAAGACATGGAAGGTAAGATTGGTTTGGAGGCGTCATTTGGAATACAATCCGAGACATGTAAAATGGCCAACTTGAGCAAACTGTTGGAGAATTTGTTCTGTAAAGGAGATGACTTCCGTTCAAGGGGGAGTAGTTGAAACTCACTTGTTAGAACCGGATGAGTCCAAAGGTTTGCTTGATACACATGGGTGAGGACCACTTACTAGAATAAACTTGGTATATGTTAGTATTTGAAGGTAGATGGCTGCTTCAAAGGTTGATTAGGTCAAAGGTCGATGAAAAAATTCTCACTTATGATTTGCAAAAGTAAAAGTAGGATCTTGGGAAATCCCAATAGCCTATGGGGAATCTCTTTGATGTCTAAGTTAGTTAATAGTTCTCCCATTCAAGTGTAAAAAGGAGTGAGCGAGAAGAATGGAGAGAGTGAGTCTATCCTTTTCTCCTTGAACTTACCTCTTTTGTTACTTGTCTTCTCTTCTCATTATAACTACCTCTGAGACGTGGATCTCTCCACCTCAAACATGGTTAAATCTCCTTTCCTCTAGTGCCAATGCAAGTTTCTTCATAATAGTAGGTAGTTGAATGTCCTGAACACATGGGACAATTTAATTCTTTTCATGAAAGGAACACCTAGGTTAGTGAAGCCACCTCCAGCTTGGTTTTAGGTCTCGAAGGAGCACCTTGGTCAGTGGGGCCCATGACTAGCTTGGTTTTGGTTTCCAAGAGAGCACCTTAGTTAGAGGGGCCCATGATTAGCTTAATTTTGGTCTCAAATGAAGCACATCGGTCATGGGGCCCATGGCTAGCTCAATTATGGCCACAAGGGGAGCACCTCGATGATGGGGCTCATTAGGCAGCTCCATCATTATGCAAGAGTATACACCAATGTGCAGCCAAAACACAAATTGAATCGGAACGTGCAATGCAACAATCAACTATGAACAATACAAAAAATAATCAATCACAAAGAAAATAAAGGAAACAATAAAAATACATGAAACAAAAATTTATGTGGTTTGACAATGTGCCTATATCCACAGGAGCAAGCGGCTGATTTTTACTATTATATCAAACAAGGGTTACAAAATATTGTTTATATGCAAACCCTATGCGTACATAAATTTTAGAAATTATCTAAAGTTTCTGGAGGAAAATCCTTCGAAATCCCCTATCTATTGATCTTTTAGATTCAAATCCCATAAATAGCGCCAAACAATATTGTCGACGGTTTCAGCAAATGATTTTAGCTTATGAACACCATAAATACACACACACACACACACACACACACACACACACACACAAACATGAACACACTCGAAATATTCATTAATTTGTGCAAAATATGGCCGCGTCGCATGTGGATGGAAGTTTTTTGCACATACACAACATGGAGACTTAAAATTTAAAATTAAATGAAAAATATATACATTAATTAATTAAAAAAAATATGTATCTAACTTTATCAAATAATTTCCTCTAAAAAATATTTTTTTGAAAAAAAATGGATGAAATAATTTGCATCAATATATATCATAATGACTGAAGCCTTGTGGAAAAAGATAAAGTATGAAGTTGAAATATTTAAAATGGTATAAATTAATCTGAACAAAAAATAAAAATAAACACACAAAATCTCAAATCCTAATGTAAATGTTGACAAGAGACAGGAGCAAGCAGTGCCTGATCTGACAGTGCCCAAAAACTCATCCCCGAGACCTTTTTCCCTACTTAGAAGTAAAGTTAGAATACAAACATAATAATTTAGTTCATGGTTTTGCACCTAGGTGTCCAATCAGGAATATGAAGTCCAAACTAAATACGGTCAGTCCCGATATATCCATCACATTGACCTGGACATGCTGGAGTTGACGGTGCCTAAAAACTCCTCCCCTAGGGCTAAGTCTACCCTTCGGGCCGCACAACCTATCATGGGGGTTAAGCATGATGTTGATGGGTGGAGGGGATGCTCAGTCACTAGTTGTGACTGAAACTTAGTGAGAAACAATTGCACAATAAACACTATCAATTTATTTCAAAAATTGAATTATAGAGGAATCAAAATCTCTTTCGCTCACTGGTTATTCTCCCTTTCAACGCCACATACTATATTGCACATACACATATCTATTTATAGCAGATTCTAAATCAAAATAATCAAAGATTGTGGCTGGTATATGAGGTTGGTGACCGCCGATCAACAGAAGCGGCTGGTTGGTGCGGCAGCCGTCGTCAAATTTTGTTGGTACCGTCAAGTTTACTCTTCAAGATCCCCCCCTTAAACTTGACTCTCTTAGCTTTGTCATTTCGAGCATTGTCTCCAGTCTTACAAAAATATCATGCTTGAGTGGCTTCGTGAAAATGTTAGCAATCTGATCATGTGTTCTGCAAGATATCAACTCTATTTATTTCTTCTTGACATGCTCCTTGATAAAATGATACCGAGTATCAATATGTTTTCTTCTTTCATGGTAAATTGGATTCTTCGCAAGTGCAATCGCTGATCGATTATTGATGTACATTT
The DNA here is from genome assembly GCF_029873635.1 of Malania oleifera. Lineage (NCBI taxonomy): Eukaryota > Viridiplantae > Streptophyta > Magnoliopsida > Santalales > Ximeniaceae > Malania > Malania oleifera. Next base: position 113,051,684 of record NC_080419.1, on the reverse strand, counting down.
ATGTGGGGTTATCTTGAAGAAATCCCAGATTCTTCAGTACATTCCTAATCTGTATACCATGACAAACATCTGAGCTTGCAGCAACATACTCAGCTTCACATGATGATAACGTTACGATGGGTTGCTTCTTTGATGACCATGTAAACGCTGTATCTCCCATGAAAAATGTGAATCCCATTGTACTTTTTCTTTCATCAAGATCTCTTCCTCAATCACTATTTGAATAGCCGATAAGTTTGCAATCACCTCTTGATGAATAGAACATACCATCGGTGATGGTACCCTTGACATAACAGAGTATCCTCTTCGTTGCATTCAGATGGGACTGGTCAGGGGTCTCCATGTACCTACTGACAAGTCCAACTCCATAAAGTATGTCTGGTCTAGTGCACATCAAATACCTTAAGCTTCCAACCAGACTCTTGAAATATGTGGGGTCAACATCTCCTTCCTCATTCTTTCTCAATTCCAATCCCGTTTCAATCGGAGTTGTCACAAGGTTGCATTTGTCCATCCTAAACTTCTTCAGTATTTCTTTTACATAGTGGCTCTGGGAGATGAAGATTCCCTTCTCGCTTTGCTTGTCTTTTATGCTAAGGAAATGAGCCATCTGGCCAATATCCGTCATTTTGAATTCTTTGACTCTGCTCCTTTTGAAAGCAGCAAACATCTCTAGATTGTTGTCAGTGAAGATCAGATCATCAACATATAGGCAGATATGTACCCAAATACGCCCAATATACTTAATCAATCACATACACATCAACAATGTAGGTCATGTAAGTTCAGTGATGTGTATTTTTGTGCAAGCTACACTCAATAAGATATGATCGCTAATATGCTCAAAAGTGTTCTTAAACAAGCAGTATCTTGGAATTTAAGCAATGCTCAGCTCAGTAGCAAATTAATATTCCAAAGATATGAATCAGATAATCAAACTAGTTCAATAAGATTTTCCTTAATGAAATACGCACAATACTAGTTTGAAAATGTTTTGCTTGTTTGAAAAATATTTGCACAAAAAAAACCAAACTATTGGACACTTGCAATAATAATGCAAATATCTTAAGCTTACTAGGTTATCCCAACACAAGATTTATAGTATGAAAATCTGTGGGATAAACCTAAGCTAAACTCTCCAAAAATACTATCTCAATCACACAAGCACACTGGGAGTATTAGCAATACTTAATATACACTAGCACAATAAATATACTCTCTTAATACTAAAATGTATCAAGGGAATAGAAAATTTGAGAGTATTTGGACAAAAAGAATATTTGAGATAGAGAGGTTTTTTTTCTAATGATTTTTTCTAATCTGTCACTAATCCTCACAAATGAACCCATATTTATAGGCAGGGATAAAAATATAACCGTTTGGGACTTGTTGGGAATTATTAAAAAAATTCAAAACGTTTAAACACACTTAACCCAATTTTACTGCAGTTAAAATAGTTTTAACTCGCCGAGGTTCAGGTGGTTGAACCGAGGTTCGGTCACCTGACCAAACTCAGTGATAAAAGCCACTCTTGAAGGTTCGGGTGCCTGAGTCAGGGCTCGGTTGGCTGAACTAAAGTCAGAAAGTTTTGGTGCCCGGTTCGGGTGCCCGAAGATATGTTCTGTTAACCGAATTGAGGAATTCGGTCTTCCGAGGCCTGTTTTGAACTGAAAAGTTCAGCAACCCGAGTTGGTGAAAAGTGACCTTCTAAGGGTTCGATCGCTCGAGGGCGATATGGTTATTTTAGGTTCGGTCACCCGAAGCCTGGTCAAGCTGTTGACTTCTCAACAGTTCGGGCGCCCGAGGAGTTTTGAACTCCTGGGGTTCGATCGCTCAATCTCTCATATATTTTTGCAATTTTGTCCAATTTTACTTCAATTAATTCCCCAGATAAAATATACGTTTGTGGGAACAATGTGCACTAAGTGTAGGGACCTAGGGTCTTTTCAAGTACGCCCAAAAACCTGGCGTCAGTCGACGAAAGGGTGCCCTAAGGTCATTCGGTCTCTATGGTCAGTCTATAACATTTTTGAGCTTATAGAAATCTACATGCATGACATGCAAGGATTATTACAGACCATATCCTAATTACTATTATAAACACAATAACATTACAACAATTAATAAACATTCCAGGTCTTCATTTTCTTCAAGTTGCCATGTCCCATCAATATGATCTTCTAATTATATACTTGTACGCAAACTCGAAAGTCATCAAATACCAAGAGTATTTGTCATTATCAAAACTGGGTGTGACCTATAAGGTCAACATAGTAGTCAGCAATAGATTCAGTAGATTTCATTTTCAAAGATTCAAAATCACCTCGCAATGTTTGAAGACGAATCTTCTTCACTTTGTCTGCACCTTTGTGTGTTTGATGGAGAAAGTCCCAAACTTCTTTGGATGTCTTGGCGGAGGCAATGATTTCAAACGTGGTCTCATCAAGGCCTTGGTAGATTATGTTTCGCCTTGCAATCCTTCTTTCGATTGCCTTGTAAGGTCGTTCTTTGAGCATCAGACATAGTTGCTTCGGCTTCTTTTGATGGGCTTTTTCTGTACCCATCTTCAACGATGTCCATGACATCTTGAACACCTAGAAGGGCTCTCATTTGAATAGACTAGTTGTCATAATTCTCCTGAGTCAACTTTGGAATGACTGTTTGTGTAGTACCGTTAGCCATCAGGTTTAATATACTAAAAATAAAGTGATGGAGATAGATTTTGTCAAATCTGATGCCACCAATGTGTTCAGAAGGTCGAAAAACCTTAGGGATCAATTTTGGGTTGCAAAGAACCAGTCTAAAAATCATTGAACTAGCTACAGGAAGTTCTGGTGGTTTAAATTGGCCGGTTTAACTTAACGGCCATTTAACGGCGTCAGCACTTACCGTAGGGCCACGTGGCAGGATTTGCACATACTGCATGTCGGTGTCTAGACGCAGGTCAAAATCAGGGTCGGGTCGTGCTTGCGGGGCTGGAGCCGGGTTGCTGGGTCGGGTCTCGAATTGGGTGGCCGGGTCAGATCTCATTGGCCAGGCAAGGAAGATGCGTGCGGGCGCGTAGATCACGTGACACCAGTGCTTAGTGCTCTTTTCAGCACGTAAGGCTCGTGTGGCAGTTGCATTTTCGTCTGTTGGCGCGTGAGGGCGCGTGTGAGGGCTCTCGAACTCCATTTGAGTCGTGGTTTTCACCTTTGAAATCGTCTCGACACGAATTTCAGAATGGCAGGCTCAATTTTGGATTTTGGGCAACTTCAAATTTGGGAAGAAAATTGAATTTCTCCTCTATTCGACTTTATTTGGCGAACTTCTATGTACCTGGAGGCTCTGATACCACTAATGGGTGGAGGGAACGCTCAATCACTGGTTGTAACTGAAACTCAGTGAGAAACAATTGGATAATAAACACTATCAATTTATTTCAAAAACTGAATTACAGAGGAATCAAAATCTCTCTCGCTCATTGGTTATTCACCCTCTCAACGCCACATACTACATTGCACACACACACACACACACACACACACACACATCTATTTATAGCAGATTCTAAATCAAAATAATCAACAAAGGTGGTTGGTAGGTGAGGTTGGTGATCGTCGATCAACAGAAGCGGCTGGTTGGTGCGGCAGCCGTCGTTAAATTTTGTTGCCACCGTCAAGTTTACTCTTCAATAGTTGTTAGTCCCAGGGAATGTCTTTTGCGCATATATGTTAATTTATCTAAATACTGTTATTATTTACTGAACTAGTTTATAGGGTGGAAATGAAAAGGGTATTTTCAACTGTGCAGAGTGAGTATAATGTATAATTGCTATTTTCGGTTAAATGGAGAATGAAATGTTTTCTGTATACACTAAAACTCATGTTGGCCACACACTGACATTAACTTAATTTGCCTTACTGAGAAGTGTCTCACCCCAATATATAAATCATATTTTCTGGACCATCTTAAGGTCGAGTATAGCAAACTCCGGGGGTAGGGGTGATAGCTAGTTTAGTTTTTGTGAGTGTCTATAAGAACTCTACTGTATTTAAGTTGTGTGAAGTTTCCTTGATATGTAATATGGTCATATAGACTAAGTTAGTTTTCTTTCTTTTGGTTGGAATGTAATATGGATATCGGGAGACTTTTATATATATTAGCAGTTTAGAACTCTGGTAATGGATTTTGGAGAATGTTTTATTTACTTCCGCTACATTTATATAATAATTATGATATCAGGTACACATACATTGCTAAAGTAGCATCCCGGGCCCCATGTGGCAGGTCGGGGCATTGCACATTACTAATAGGATATTATTAGTGACGGTTTTAATAATAGCCACTAAAAGCGTAACATTAGAGACAATTTATTGACCGTCACTAATAGCGTCATATTAGTGATGGTTATTAAAATCGTCACTAATACATGAGCTTTAGTGACGAATTTGAGTCGATAATATATATAATTTATAGTGACAGTTGTAGGCTATCAGTGACAATTTTTTTCCATCACTAATACTCCACTATTAGTGAAGGTTTACATAATTTGTCATTAATAAGTATTTGTTGCTACAGATATGGTGACTAATTTAAAATCATCACTAATACTATCAAACCGTGACTAATACTATTAGTGACGGTTTTTTGATTATTAGTAATGGTTTAAAATCGTCACTAATAACCTTTTTGTTGACTTTTTAAGTCATATCTCGTTTTGATTATGACAAATACAAATTATCTTACCTGTGTACTGAGTTGTTTGAATAGGATCATCCTTTACATGCACTAAGGGTAGGAACACATGGAAGCCATACAGTCCATCAAGTTCAAGTCTAAAATGGCTCTTGAACAAGCAAAAGGAATGAAGACTACTTTTATTTCTAGTAATTGCATACAATTCAGTTTGGTTTGTAATTTATGGTCTGTAATAACTGCATCATGCATGATAGGATTATATGCTCAAGACCAAAGATTGACCTTAGGGATTCACCTTCGGTCGACCGACGCCAGATTGTTTTTTGGGTTAGCTCAAATGACCTTAGATCGACCCTAAGTCCCTACACATCCCCTTTACCTAACAAATAATAACTATGCAAATAGGCATAAACTATACTTAAAATCAGGACCTAAAAATAACAATTGAAAGTCACTCAGTCGACTGAACCCAGCTGTGTATATTCAGCTCAGTCGATCGAACCACTCAGGGGTCAAAAGTTTGACCAAGGTTCATCTGACCAAATAGTTTTGAACATATCTTCCACAGTCGACTGAACTGGCTCGTGTCTGACATCTAACTGTTCAGCCAACTCAACCACTAGTTCATTTTTTATTGGGTTAACCGAACTATATGATTAGTAGACCGAACTTAAAATATAGTCAACCGAACCTCGAACGCTTTTAAAATTGCCTTAATTCAGTCAACTATATCTGTAGTTCAAAAGTATCTCGGTCGACCGAACTTGGTAATTGGGTTAGCCGAACTTAAAATATAGTCGACCGAACCTCCCGGGTTGGTGAAATTTTTACTGCGATAAACCGAGGTTAACTTTAATTAACCTTCATTAAACATTTTCCAAAATTCCTCCTATGTCCCCAACGTTAATATTTTTTGAGGATATCTATATATACCCATTCATTTGGAGAGATTAGTAATGGATTAGCAATATAATTAGCAAAAATTCTCTTTGATTTTTCTTGAGCCCATATTGCTTATACTTCATATTTTCAAGCCAAATTTTTTATACTCTCTCATTTTATTCTTGCTAAATCTTTTTCAAAATAGAGAGTTATATTTTCCTTGTGCTCATTTCTTGCAAACTAATTGCAAGTTAAAGTAAGTTTGAATCTCACTTGTGTGAGCTTACATATATTGCTCTTGAAGCTTTTTACTCTCATTGTCTTGCATTGTTTGCTATTTTTCTTGGAGAGTAAAGTTAGGGTTTTTCCAAATATATTTGATTAATAAATATTATTTGAAAAGAACTCTTGTTAGCTTCCGAGTCTTGGCATCTTCATTTCCAGATTCGAAAGCTTGCTTGCATTATTTGATAAATTATTTTTGAGCAAGCTTGATCCCTAAATCTTTGCTATGCTTAATATTTGAAAAATATTATTGTTGAGATTCTTACCTTGAGATTCAAAACTCATTTGATAGTATATATGTAATGACCTGAGGAATAATGGTATTTAAATAATAAAGAAAAGAGTAAAATGGAATTCGAATAGAAGGAGGCAGCAGCCTTCGTTGACGAGCGCTTCGCGTTTGTCGACGACGTGGCAGCTTGGGCAACTTTGAACTTCATCGACGAAGGGGAAGTTTGTCGACGAATTTTCTATTAACCTCGTCGACGAGGTGATGTGGCTCATCGACGAGAAGATACCGAGAGAGATTTTTGGGCAACTCTGAATTTCGTCGACGAAGGGGAGAGTTCGTCGATAAGGAGCCTTCTTGACCCCGTCGACGAGGTGGCATGGCTCGTCGACGAAGGCCAGTGTATAAATAGCCCGAACTTCATTTTTAAGCTTAATTTTCGGTGCAGAACTCTCTCTCTCTCTCTTCCCTTCGGTTTCCCTCCCTTCTCTCTTTGATTTCGGGCCGAATTTTCGCCGATTTGAGGATCTGAAGCCACCACAAAGCTCCTGGAGAAGTTTTCTACATATTTGTCGAAGCGGATCGTCGGTGGAACTCTGTTGAAATTCCTCCCTGAGTTGAGGTAATGCTTTTTATGCCGAATTTGGTCTTTCCACAGTTGAAGGAAATGATGTACTCGAATAAATAATGAAGTTTAGTTCTGAGAATTATCATTTTTAGGGTACTGCTCAGGGTTTCCTATGGGTGTACGACTAGTATTATAAAGGGACTTTTTAGTTGTTAGGTAAAGGGATAAATTAAAATAGTTATTTTTCATTGAAATTACTATTTTTTTAATAGTAGAATAATTTTCAGAAAGCATGTGATTATATATGAGTATAATTAAGAAAATGTAAGTTTTAGAAAATACTATGATTTCAGAACGGAATATGGTTTCATTCAATTTGTGTGGCATAAATATTATATATATATATATATATATATTATACTATGTTAAGTTAGATTTACAAGATAAAGCATGTTTACAAATATTTTCAAGAATAACATGATATGATTTCAGAATATATAATATGTTCGGCGCAAAGCCGTAATTGATGATCAGAGTAAGGCCGCAATTATTCATGTTTTCAGCGCGAGGCCGTAATTATTATGTTAATGTAGGATTCGAAAAATGCTATTATTTGATTTACAATAAACAATATATGTTTATGTATTATATGTTATCAGAACCTAGATGTTAGTTTAGTTTAGTTTCAGAAACATCGTACCGTAGCTTATAGATCAGACATATATGATCAGATTAGTGCTAACCACCCCATGAGGGGGTGGGGGATGGATAGTCGATGTGACTTTCAATGTACAGTTGTAGACATCCACTTGACAGTCCGAACCATGGTGTGGCGGGCCCATCGTACTTACAGACATTTTTGACTCGGCAGTGGTCGGCCAGCCATTGTCAGGTCCCACTTTCGGGCTGCACAACCCGTCATAGGGGGTAATACATGACATCAGCTACCTATTCATCCTGGGTAGTTTTCAATATTATAGATTATATCAGATAATACATGATTAGTATGATTGCTTGGAAATATGAAATTATATGTTTATTTAATCATATTAGATCTATGTTTTATGATATGTGAAATGTACGGTATTTGTATTATAACATTAAATATTCATGTTGTCACACAACTGATTTTAATTTATCTACCCTTACTGAGAGGTGTCTCACCCCAAGTTTAAATTATTTCAGGAAACCCGAAGAGAACGGCGGGTTAGGGTCGCCGTAGAGTGAGTTGAGCTTCCCTGCTATAAGGGTAAGTTCTGATCTAGGATCAGGAGATTTTTGTTGTAAGATCTTAGGTTTATTTTGATATTTTGGAAATTGTATGCATAAACACAGTATCTTTGGAAATATTGTAGACTCTGGTATTATGTAATTTATGGTTGATGAATGTGATTTACATTTATTGTTGCCTAGGTTCCGCTGTGTATGACAGGTGTCTCCGCTACCCACGAGTTCGGGTTGACTAATTTATTTATTATGTTTCATTTTATATTAAGATAAGCAGGTCGTTACAATATATACTGATTATAATTTTTATAAATCAAAGGTAGTCACTCTCACATATACACACGTTTATGTACATCTTTGGAGAGTTGAAATCTTGTTAGATATTATCCCACTTGAGCATATATTCTTATTATATGTGAGCGCATATTTGGATCATAATATTGTACAAATATTCTTGTATTAGAAGCACCTTTCATTGACGCAAAATTTGTATTGATTGGTTGTAATTTAGGCGTGACATGAGGTGGGTCTACTCCGCTCCTTTAAGGAGAGGTTGTAAAGGTTGAGGTTAGCCCTGGTAATATGACTTGGTGTTGTAAACGGTGCCTCTTCACCTGTTAAGTAAGCAATAGTGGTAATCCTCGGACTTGCAAGCTGAAGTGGGGATGTAGGCAGTATTTTCGAACCTCGATAACATATCTGGTTTCACTTTTATTTTCCGCAATTTACTTTCTACACCTGTATGTTAATATTTATTGTTCTGAATGTTTGATATACAGAGATTGCTTTAAATCTGTTTTTATGTCTGGTCAGTATTGCTTTAAATCTGTTTTTATGTCTGTTCAGTAGTTTATTTGTTGGATTGGTATGTGTTTTAGAAAGACCCTAGATTGTGTATTATTGATATCTGGTTTACTTTAGGAGAAGTTTTAAAATTTCAATTCACCCTCCCTCTTGGGAATACACCAATTCCATCACTTTTTTATTGTGGTGAAAAGAGAGAAAGAAAAGGGGTTTAAATTAATAAAGAACAATGAAGTAAAAATCATAGAAATATAAACTCTCAAATTGCAAAGGATGCGTATTGTGATCATGTCAAACAATAGATGACTATAAAAGATGAAAAGAGGACTAGGTGATTGAAAGTCTTCATTTATCCTTACGTCATTAGAAGTTCATTCGCCCAAGACTGCACTTGCCTTCGAAGATGCACCTTATCTCATGAACCAAATAAAGACGAACACGAAAACAACAAGGAATTGAGGTGAACCATGAACTTCTCATATAAATGCATCACTAGGTCACCTATAGAATTGACTTTGAGAACTTTCCAAATAAATATCTTTTTGAAAGGAGGAAAAGTGTTAAGTTCAACTGCAATAATATACCAACATTAAAGGAGGTTTTATTTAGGCTAAGAATGTTGGTCAGTTATTAGACAAATTAATTAAGGACAGTTACATTTTAGGTACAATTTGTCAACTAATTGTAACTCTAAGCTATTTTGCAAAGAATCTTTTAACCAATTTCATACATCAATACAATAGTCAAGTGCTAAAATAGGCTCTAGTGTCTGTTTATCCATTTTTGACATTCTCTCTTATCTTCATATCCTATCAATCTATTCCTTCTCTATCTCTCGGACCTCCCCCCCTCAAATTTTAAAATCCTTTTACCTCTATCTCCTTCTTCCTCCATCCACGATTTATACAATTTCTATATATGACTTTTTCTCCCACTCCTTATTTCACGGGGCACCCCTTTTGAAGTCAGATACTTGTCCCTACACTTTTGACAGTGGCTACTATAACGAGTTCACTTCACCGAATTCATCATCTCCTCATCTCAATATCCCTCATTTTAAAAGATTTTTTATTTTTTATCAAATAAAATTATAAAAAAAACTAATTAAAATAAATTTCCCAAACTATAAACTATTGGTAGCCAACGTCTAAGAATTTCTGTACATCACCAAACAAGAGCATGTCCCATGTCCGAGCTAGAACACCATTCTTGTTTCCTCAATTGGTTTTATATATTGAGTACAACCCCATATACATACATGGCGCATGTACCCTGCTAGCTCTTGGCATTTTCCCATTTCATCAATTTGAGACCCATACTTGTTAATTAATTATGCTCGTAAGTGTGCGGTGGATGCATAATGCATCTAACTCACATGCCAAACATTCATCACCCAACGTCGACCAAAGAAAATAATAAAAGCAAAACGATGAGGATGTCCTCATCATGATGGGGCATCGTACCTCCTCCACCTTTACTACCTTATTTATTTTAAATGCTTAATACTTCTCCTCCATAGCCAGCCAGCCAGCCAGCCAGCCAGCCTTTCCTGTCACAGAAGAATCCTGCTGGCGAGGGGCACTCAAGAGTACTCATCATCACCATGCATGCTGCAGCTGTTGCATCTGTATATATATATATAATGTATGTTTGTGTGTAGGACTGTATATCACTGCCCCACATGTTCCAATAGGGCACTTTATATCCACTTCTTGGACAGCTAATCCCCATGCCCATCATCTTTCAATCATAAACAAATTAACTCATCACCTTCCTTGATTGCTTGCTAATTAACTTAACTACATGCTGTTTTCTATCTGTCTATCTTCCCTCATGCTAATTTTGTTTTTCTCCCATTTATTTCTTCTATATATGACTCTTCTGTCTATGATAGATTCTCCCTTTCATAAAAAAAAATTAAGGATCTTTGGCCCAAGAATTTTATTTGAAAGAAAAAAAAAAAAAAAAAAGGAAATAAACAGGGAGAAGCTCATTTTCTATTATATTTCCTTTTTATATTAAATTTCATTAAAAATAAAAAAAATTTTATATAATTAAAAATTTTAAAAATTTAAATATTAATGATGTGTAAAACAAAAATTTTGTTCATAAATTTGACATATTTTTTATTTTTTATTTTTTATTTTACTCGATAACTAAATATAAAAATATGAATTTCTTGTTATTTTATTTTTAATATTTTTCAATTCAAAATGGACTCAAAAAAAGGAGAAAAAAACTAAAATAGAGGTCCCACAACTTTGTAATTAATAGAGTTTGTTTTATTTTTTAAATTGTTGCACAATGGCCCAAATTAAGAAGTGGGACTACAGGAGCAAGTTGGGTCCGAACAAATTCATAGGAGGTTGAACGGTTGACTATGAAGTGCGAACTGCTACTTGTTTCAAAGGGCAGTGCCGGGTGGTGCAGTCATAAGGGTACCTTTAATTAATTAATTAATTATTATTATTATTATTATTATTATTATTATTATTATTATTATTATTATTATTTGGTTTCATTGGATGTTTGTTGGACCTATGCTATATTTTTCTTCTCAAACTCTCCATTTCAACTTACAATTGAACTTTAGAGGTCCAGTGCATGTATAACTAAAGTAGTTATAAAATGTATTAAATAATAATATATCATCTTTTTGTTATACAGTAATGTAAAGTAATTTTATTTTCTAAATAATTACCATGTTGTTTTTAAGTTTTTGAACACTTGTATAGAGAAGTTGAGAAATATATTTTATTATTTTCTAAATTCTTCATATAAGTAGTGAAAATTAGAAACCAAAGTCATTTAAAAAAAAAAAAATCCAAAAACTAAAAATTCATAGAAAATAAAAACTATTTTCAACAACTAAATTAGCATCATTTTTTTTTTCAAAATATCTTTATATCCTCACCAAGGAACAAGATGGGCTAATTATTAAACAAATCAAGAATAGATTGCGTTATAAAAAATAAAGGTTTGTTACTTTGTTCCAAAAGCTTTCATCTTCAACGGCGTGATTAGACTATTATCGATAGATATGTGTGTGTGTGTTTTTTTTTTTAATCTTTTTACGTAGATTCTCAAATCATTTACTTCTTCAATTTCTATACACAATGTTACATGCTAAATATTCAATATTAATTGTTATTTCTTTAAAACATCTAGCATATACTCCTTAGAATTATGATTTCTTCTCTAGCATTTAATCAACATATATAGGTAGGGGTGGCAAAACAAGCGGGCGGGCCGGGTTCGGGCGAATCGTCAACGAGTCGGGTCATAAACGAATCAATGTTAAATGGGTCACACACATGGCAACCCTAACCCGCTCGTTTAACAAACGGGCGGGTCACGAGTCAACTGTTTAATAAATAATTATAGGCGTGGGCGATGACGTGCAGCGTAGGTGACAGTGATGGCGTGCGGCATGGGCGACAATGTGCGGCTAGGCCGCTAGAACCAAGAGAAGAGGACCGAGATGAGAGGCCGAGAGTTAGAGGAGAGCGAAGGGCCGAAGGCTGAGAGCTAGAGGAGAGCGAAGCGCCAAAGGCCGAGAGGCTGAGAGCCAAAGGAGAGCGACAAACGAAGCCCGAAGGCTCGAAGAGATTAGGGTTTTTTGGTTAGGGTGGACAGAGTGAGTGACAACGGATGCATATAATATAAAGAATCCAAATTAACGGGTCATCTGTCGGGTCACCCGCCTGAACCTAGTTGAACCCGTTTATAAACGGGTTAACCCGTGACCTGCCCAATTATTAAATGGGTCGACTTCTTTAAACCCGAATCCGTTTTAAATGGGCGGGTCCGGGTGACCAGATGGGTTATGACTCGTTTTTCCAGGTCTATATATAGGCATATGTCGATAGTTTTTCCAAGCTACTCTATTAAAATTTGATTCACCAACTTTTGATGAGCGCTTTTGCATTTTAAGATTGAATTGAAGGACACTGTGCTATAGTTGTGGAGTCCTCTTTCATTCATCACAAAATTATTGTAATACTGTATAAAAGTTGTATTGTTGTAGAACATTGTAGTCCTTTATAGGACGTTGTAATACTATAGAAAAGATGTACTGTAGTTCTCTATAGAACATTGTAGTCGTTTATAGGATGTTGTAATACTGTAGAAAAGTTGTACTGTAGTTCTATATAGAATGTTGTAGTCCTTTATAGGACGTAGTATGACTATATAAAATCTATATTGTAGTCCTTTATAGGATGCTATAATTCTGTATAAATTGTATTGCATAAAATCATATCTCTGTGTACATATACTTCTCCATACTAATAACTTTATTCATATATACATTCAAACTCATGCCACACAGATTGAGTGATACTTTATACTATACATTTCTGCTGAAAATATTGATATAACTATCTCTACAGTTTTACTTAACTCAATAACTCAATTTTCTCAAAACATGCATATATCATTTCCAGAGTTCACATTTTCACAAATCTGTATACCTAGGAAAACATATATATACTCAGAAATCACATATTATAATTTAATCAGTAATAATTTCTATAAATGCCTAACATAACCTATTCCTTTGATCCCAAAACTATGCTAGTGGCGCTCGCACAAACCCTATTTCCATATATCCTAACTCAATCAGCTCAACCCCAGAATATTAATCATTTTAATACTCTTAAGCCCATATTCTTCCAATAACCAATTAAACTTGAAAAACATCTTCCCTGTAAGAACCCGAACCGTGATAAATGGGTTTAAATATTAAAGAGAGGGACATTTTGATAAAAGAGTAAGCCTCGTCGACGAAGCCATATTTCATCGACGAAGCCTTTGTTCTTCTCGTCGATGAAATTCAGAGACTCGTCGACGAGGAGAAGCCAAGGAGTCTTGGAAAAACCGGTGATCTCATATTCGTCGACGAGGCCACCGATTCGTCGACGAGAGCACCATTTCGTCGACAAATTGGGCCGGGTAAAAAGGGCTATAAATAGAATATTCTTTACTTCCAAGCTAAGAAACTTCAATCATCTCTCTCTCTCTCTCTCTCTCTCTTTAGAACTCTCTCTACACTCCTTCTCTCTAGATTTCTATACCGATCATTGCTAGAATCGGAAATCTGAAGTTACCACGAGGATCGTGGAAGGATTCTCTACAATTTCTACGGATCAGAATCTCGTTTTGGAGATTTTCGGGTTTTGGTATAAAATCGAGATAAGATCCAGTTTTCATTTTTGATCTGGTAGTTTTGTAGGTAACTGTCTTGTGAGTATATTTTGTACAGTGAGGTTTTGGAACTCGGTTCGCTGTTTAGGGGTCTTGGAGTTTGGAATTTTTTATTCGGAGAAAAGGTAAGGGGAACTATGTTTATATTGGTTATTTTTTTTTAAATCGGACTTGGTGGAACTGTCGTCCACGGTCCTGTGTGTGTTTTGGTTACTTATTTGGGGGGATTTAATGGGGAAAACTATGGGTTTTTCATTATTATAGTTTTGGGAAAAAAGGGGGCGACGGGTTGCATCCCTGGTTTTGTTGAAAACCGTGGATATATGTTGATTTATACTGTGATATTGGGATGACCATGCCTTGACTTGTTTAAATTGTATTTTTTTGAAAAATCATGATTTAGATTACCAAATGGGTGTGGTTTGTTTGGTTATATGAGCATGCATGTGTGTGTGTGACATGTTGAAATGCTAGTAGGTACGCAATTCCGAAATTGTTCCAGGTACTGAAAGTGTCCGACTCTATATCTGAGAGCGTATGAAATCGCTTGCCATGTAGAGTGTCCGGCTCTATATTTGAGGGCATGAGCCTATTCTGGCAAATCAGGTCGAAGGGTGTGGATCCACCAGTTAGCGCCGGTACAATGCCAAGGGAGTCGAGGACTAGCCATGTGTTGGTGGCGCCGTGTTCGCGGGTTGGCTACGGGCAAACTTTATATGTCGTGAGCTGGCTTCGGGCCAAAGGGTGTGACGACACCAAGATTGCTGATCATGTGTATGTGTATGTGTGCATGTATGCACTGTGTAAACTAGTACTGAACTGCATTTAACTGCGTGTATGTTGCATTATGATAACACTCAAATACCACACACCGATATAACCTATATTCTTCCTTATTGAGAGGTGTCTCACCCCTGTTGTACGTACATTTTTACAGGTCCTTCGAGTAACCGGAACTAGAGTCCTAGTGTAGGGAGCGTAGTGGCCGGTGTACAGCGTTTAGTGCTTGGGTAAGTGCTAGGATTGTATTTTTCTTGGGTTGCCATTTTGAGTTGTATTTGGGCACCCAGTTGTATGTTTTGATAGAACTGTGTTTGGCTCGTGTATAGACTTTGGTATGATACTGTATATGATGTTATAGAATGACCTTTTTCTGTTGTGTATATGATTGTGGTTGGATGTGTTTAGGGTGCCTAGGAATCCCACGGGGTCGGACCCTCATTCATTGTACTGTATCTTTGAATGTTTTATCAGATACAGGGATAGGTTAGTTACATTTTCAGCCTTGGGTCCCATTTCGGGGTTCGGGGCGTGACATTCCTTACCCCTCAGTTTTGGAGTGGTGCTTGAAAAGCCTAAACTACAAAGTTGTTCCAGTTAAACTGCAGAGAATCGTTGCTAGGATCTCGAAATGTCATTTATCCTTCAATTCGGGTTTAAACTGGGCGAAAAATTGAAGAGAGAACGAGGGATGACCACAACCCTAGAGAGAGAGAGGATTTATATTTTATTCTGAAAAAATGACTTGAATGCTTTATATAGGCCACAGATCAGGAGCAAAACCATCGACGATTTGGTTTTTAACCAAACCTATTTTTACTATTTTACCCTTACCTAGCCGCAGTAATTCAAAACCGTCGACGATTTTCTGAGCTCCACAAAAAACCATTGACGGTTTAGCCTTTGCCAAACTAAATTCTCTCTTTTCTTTATTATTTCATTAATTACCATTTTCCGGGTCTCCACACAAACCATTGACTGTTTCAAGAAACTTTCGACGATTTTGCTCTGGGACAGTGGCCTATAAATAGCACTTAAGTCATTTTTTTTAGGAAATTAAAACACTCTCTCCCTCTCTCTCTAGGGTTGCGGCACTTCTACTTTCTTTCTTCAATTTTCTCCCCAATTTTAGCCTAGATCAACAGAGATACATTATTTTGGGATCTTGACGTCGATTCTTTACAGTTTAATCCAAGTATATTAGCTGTTTGGTGATCCTAGGCACAACTCCAATGTTGAGGTAAGGAAGATGAATTTGTCAGTTGTTTTTAGAGTTTAACTAGTTGACGGGAGTGTGTGAGCCTAGATATGTTGCAATAGTTATTATCCCAAGATTGAGCTGATTAAACTAAAATATATGACTACAAGGTTTTGTGCTCCGAATGCCGCACAAATCGTTTTAGGATCCCTGCATGCACATTTTCAGTAAATAGGTAAAGGAAATAGATTATGTCAGACATTTTTATAAAATCAACTGATTAAATTATAATATGTGATTTCAGAAATAATATATGTATTTTTCATGAGTATACAGACTTATGAAAATGGGAACTTTGAAATGATATGCGTATGTTTTGTGAAAGTTGGGTTATTGAGTTGAGTAAAACCCTAGAGATAGTTATACCAATATTTTCAGCAGTATATTATAGCATGAATTATCACTTAATCTGTGTGTTATGAGTTTGAATGTTATGTATAGCTAAATTTGTTAGTTTCTATGGTAATATATATATAGACAGGGATATGGTCTTATATAGCAGTATAGTATGATAGTGCTTTATACAAAGCTATAGTGTGACAGAGTTATATACAAATTTATAGTATTAAAGCGTTCTATATAGAACTACAGTACAACATATTATGCAGAGTTACATCGTTCTATATAGAACTACAGTACAACATATTATACAAAGGTACAACGTTCTATATATATAGAACTATAGTACAACATATTATATAGAGTTACAGCGTTCTATATAGAACTACAGTACAACATATTATACAGAGTTACAATATTATAGTAACTTATATACAGATTTATAATATGACAGTTTTATACTGAATTATGAATATGAAATCATGTTACTATATTGTTTTAGAAATCACATTATATGGTTTAAGAACCCTGATGGACCATAGTTAAGCACGGTACTGTAACTTCACAGATACCAGTGCAACCACACTTCTCAGATAGGGTATTGGTGGTATATAGTCGATTTTTCCATTGAAGGGTAAAGTTACCCCCTGGAGTCCGGACCAGTTGGGTAGGCAAATTGTACTCACAGTTACAAATACAGATACAGTTGACTTAATCTAGTTAGGCCAACCATGGCTAAGTCCTGCATTCAAACCGCACAACATGGTCATGTGGGGTTAATTCATGATAATGTATGTTTATCCATTTAGGGCATTTCTTCTAAGCATATAGGAATATTTATGTGCTAGAGTATGATATATGCGAGAGTACAGTTTTACATGATTTCACAGTGTAGGAAAAATGTCAATAATGGATGTATATTTGGAACACTAAAACTCATGTTGCCATACACTGATAATAATCTATTCCGTCTTACTGAGAGGTATCTCACTCCTATAATTTCTATCAATTCAGGAAACCTAGGTAACCAGGCTTAGAGCTCTCTAGGGTAAGATTTGAAAGTATTATACAGGGTAAGTAGTGATGAGGCATCGTGATGTAGAAGAAAGTATTTTATGTGTTGTAGGATGGATTATGGATTGTTTTGGGGATTTATGTAAAATTATGATGATAATTAGCACTCTGATATTGTAGATGGATGTTTATATATATATATATATATATATGCTTTTGCTGAGTATTATGAATCATTTGAGTACTGTTGTACCTGGTGCAACTTTGGGCATCACAGGATACCATAGTGTATTGTATATAGAGATTATGTATAGTATATTACACACGTGGTTACAATTTGATATCAGAGTAGACTTATTCTATGTAGAATATATATATATATAGATAGATAAATTTTTGGGTCGTGACACTAAGATTTCTAGATTTGTGAAGTCACCTCTTTCTACTCATTATGCCTGCTATTAACATCTATTGGTTCTTGGTTCTAAGACATTCCTCTTTAGCTCCATTCAACCTCTATTAATGGTCATCATATCATCAAGATTTCTGTAGCAGTGAGCACATACCATCATCTTAGATAGAGGATGCAATCTAATATGTTCCCAACCCTAAGAGGCAATAAATTGTTCTATGGAGACAACCCTTTGAGGGGTCTTATGCAACATTGGGCTATTGACCTTTGGATGGGAACCACTTCGTTGCATTGAGATTGCCCCCTCCAAGAGGTGAGGATGTCTTATATTAGGCACAATCCTAGTATTCATGAGTAGGGTTTAAATAATTTTTTCCATAACTACCTGACATGCAATTTGTTATCATTCGTTTTCTTTAAATGTATTTGTTGTGTCATCTAGAAGAAAAAGAATCTATTCGACTCTAGTCAATCCAAGTGAATGTAGTTAGTGTACTACTTAATGATGATAGGAGAATTAGACGAAGTACCAATGCATACCTCTATTTATTGTAGTTAAATTAATTGTATATATTCTAGAGAGACTTTAGATATTTAGACTCTTGTGATCTTGTCGTTACTATTGTATTCTATTAGGGATGTATAGGCTTGGTCAATATAGGCTTCTAAGTTATTATTATTTTATTATTTTTTATTTTTAATGTGCTGTGCAGGACCCAAGAACCTGGCCAAATGACAACAACTAAATTTACTAGTATATAGGGCATGATTTACCTAGATTATATTTATGTAGTTATATATTTGAGGACCTCGAGGTGTTGTACAAAATTACCAAGGAGAAAAGAAATAATGATTGATCAATCCATGCAAGCATCCAAAAACTCGAAGATATATATATAGGATCTAGTTGAGAGCAGCAAAACCCGATGGAGCACTTGGCACAAACATCGGGAAGGCAAGCCAAAACTCATACAGCTCGCGACAAACAGATATGTGTAGCCCAGGCCATGCCCAGGTTCCGATGGTGCTTCGACGCGTAAAAAGGCCTAGCTTAGCTAGCTCAGCTGCAAAATGAGGATAATGTCTTTTGTAAATTTTCTAATGATCGACTAGGGAGCCTAAGATCTACTGCTAGTAGACTGAACAGTGGTAGCTAGTCGTAGGAGAACCCCACCACTAGCTATCGACCTACAAATAATTAATTAACCCTATACTGCACGAGAGAGAGAGAGAGAGAGGGATTTCTGCATTGGTGGATTGGATTGGTTCCTAGCTACTTCCTAAATTGTTGCACAAGGCTGCTAGTTGAACGACAACTAGCTACTTCCTAAATTGTTGCACAAGGCTGCTAGTTGAACGACAACTAGCTACTAGCCATGTATGCTGGACGTGGATCTAGAAGGGTCCTGGAGTGATATGACGGCTTGCACTTTTGAGATGGATGGAGTTGAAGTGGACAACACCACTCCGGGTTTTCTTCCTCTCCCCGCTACCAGTTTTCACTTGCACTCGCTAGTTGCTAGCTAGCTAGCTAGCTAAGTGACCATGCATGCATGTCACTGTCAATACATCATCCCCTTTTATTAATTTATAGACAAAAAAAGTTGATGGTTCTAGTTTCAAGGCGGCAGAGTTTAGCCTTTTTGCTTTAATCTTACGAGCACTAAACCATGAAAGTAATTCCTGAGTGCTGCATAGATAGCATGGCAGTACTAGTGTTACAGAGGCCTAGCCATGAGTGCGTGTTGTTTTAGTAGCCTTTTTCTTTTTTTATCCCCTAATTCGTGGCACTACTTCTTCGTGGGGGCATGCAAATTTTGGAGTTTTTTTTTCAATTTATCTTTTTTTTTTTTTTAAATATATTAAATAATACTTTTTTCAAAAAAAAATTCTCGAAATAATCTTGACTTAATCTCGCTATTTGGTCCAACTAGATTTAAACAAATCTCATTAGATCAAGTAGCAAGATTTATTGTGCATGAACAAGACAACTTTGGATGCTGGTTCTTTATTTTGAAATGTGAAAGTGTTAGGGGTTTGCATGTGAGACATTTTAGGAATGCCATTTAATTTTTTTTTTTTCAATTGGAGTTTACAAATGTAAATGTACATGCATATGAAATTTTTTTTGTTCTCTTTATTTATTTATTTATTATAATAATAATTAATTAAATAATTAGAGCGAAAAATAATTTATTAATTTAAATTTTCACATAGAATAAATTATATTTTGTAAATTTTGTCTTTTAAAAAAAATATTTTTAACTTATTCAACAAAACTTAATTTAATTAAGAAAAAGACGTTTATGATGCTTGAAAATTTTAATTTTCTACATTTATTTATTATATGCATAAAATAACAAATTTATCCTTTTAAGTTAAAAAAAGTAAAAAATAAAAAAGAAAAAGAATGATCTAACGTTTGGTTGTAAAAAATTAATTAAGGGTAAAATTATTATTTAATATATAAAAAAATTAAATGTGAACTGTCAATAATATTATTTTAGAGTGATAATAATATTTCTCTAAAAATTTTGAATCATTATAACTTTCACAATTTTTATTATATTTCTATATTGTTCCGCCTTTCTCAAAAAACTCTACATTTGTTCCAAAAATTAATATTTGGCGACGAACACTCTTCTTATACTCAGTCAATAAGTAAAAAAAAATGATTCAATATTTTGAGATTTTGTCAAAATTTTGAGATTACATTTGTATTTGACAACACGAACGAAGAGTCTTAAATTTGAGTTTGTGTGAATTTAAATTATATTTAATATAATTTTATATTGTATTGTATTGTATTTTGGATCTTTGGCCCGAGTCTTTTTTCTTTTTTCTTTCTTTTTATTTTATTTATTCATAGTTAAGACTGCACTTGTCCTTGCTGGGCCAAAAAAGAAATGGGCCAGTGTCATGGACCTCTCCTTGGCCCTCTACTCAAACTCGGATATGGGTCTTACTTATTAGGCAAGTGTGCATGGGCCTACCCTTCACGTTTTCAACATATTCATTGCTTCATTTATTAATTTTACTATCCATAAAAGCCCGGTATCAAAATTTGGCTATTTACAGCCTAGGCTTTTTTCGAATAAGCCCTACGGATACATTCTCGATGAGCTAAAATTCTAACCTTGTGCCAGAATTTACGGGCCAATATTTCATATATGAATTCAAGTATCCATAAAAAAAACCATAAGAATTCTTAATCACATTACGATTGGAGCTAGCTAGATTATACAAGCAAGAACAGTTCCCTAAGTTAATACTTTACAATATAAAAATTAAATTTATGTCAAATATATGTCTTTTTCAACACAATTTTTTTAGGTATTTGGTAAATAATTCTTTTCTTGTAATTTTCGAGTAAGTAATTTAATTAGCACAAACAAAATATTTTTTAAAATTATATTATTAAATGAAAAACTTGAATAATTATAAATATTTTCGTAGTTCTAATAAAGATAGCGAACATGATGTTTATTATTGTGTACCTTATTTGTTCTCCTTTCTTCACATAAGGCGATGGGCCTTTGAGGCCCAAACATAAGAGTTGATCTCTCCTCAAACTTAAATGGGGATGCCTCGGCATTATCACTATATTGAAAGAAATATTAGATTTGAGTTTGTATTGAATTTGGATGAAATGTACAATAAAATTATATTGAAATTTGTTCAAATTCATTTAAATTTAAATTTATGGTTCAAAATCCATATTCCCAGACACAATATTATGTGTACTTTGAATTACATATAACAACCAAAAAATCAAACATTAAGATTAGAGTAATTAATTGAGACCTCAAATTAAATCGAAAGAAAAAACTTTAGATCATCTCAGTGAAGAATGACGAGGTACAAAGAATATTGGATTATCGTAACAAAGTTAATGAGTACAAAGATATTATTTAAAAAATAAAAGGAAAATTATTTTTTACTTGTATTTTACTTTATACATGTATTATTAAAAATATTTTAAAAATATAATTTATTAATTTTTTGTGAATTAAATTTAGTTCATTAATTTATTATTTGTTTTAATTTTACAATTATTTAGACGAATATAAAAAATAATTTTTAAAATACTTTCTTTTTTGGGATTAGATTTGGTTTGCAAAATTTTTATTTTTAGAAAAAAAAAAAAAAAACTTGGTTTCAACAAACAAAGTAAATAGCAATATACCATTTTTTATGAATTCATAATAAAAAAATAGATAAAAATAATTATTTTCAAATTTTATTTTAAAGATATTTACTCTTTTCCTATTTCATTTTAATTGAATAACATAACCTTTTGAATAAATGATTTATTTTTAAATTGTTAAATCCCTCAGCAACTTCTATTATATTCTCATTATAATATTCCATCTTATTCTTAAAAAAGTATTTCAAAATCAAACATAACTTTACCTTATGTTTGGAGAAACATTGAACTTGGATTTATATTGGATTTGAATACGATGTCACACAAAATTTTATTGAGATTTATTCAAACTCATCCAAATCCAAATTTAAAGTCTGAAATTCACGCTTATAAAAATAACATTAATATTTTCCATACTTCAAAAAATGGAGCCTAAAGCTTTCGGTATCAAAACTTTTTACGTGAGTTTGAGTCCAAGTATGCACATAAATAAGAGTGGGGCTACCTCTAATTTTGTATTTTTTTTATAGCAATCACACGCTTATGTAGCACCGAGAGTAAGTCATTTTGTGTGCAATTCAAAATTGGGGTGCTCAAAATTACACCTTTTGGGGATTTAATTTGCTCTAATTGAATTAAATATAGGGTTATCCTCAATTGAGTTAATTCTCTTCCTTGGGATGGAAGAAAACTAGTTTTCGAATGTCATTATAGGACAAGGAAGGAATTTTTTATTTTTATTTTAAAAGGGAATGTTTTGAAAAGGAGATATTATGGCAACCTCTACTCTCTTATTTCTCTAAAAAAAGAGACATGATTACTCACAAGATGCTACACGGGTTGAGTTGAAAAGAGGTAACAATTCAATACGAAGAAGAGAAGCAAGTTAAAGATACAAAAAAAGAGAGTGCTTCAAGAATAAGAAAGAAAAAGGAAGAGGAAAAGCCACAAGAAGAAAAGATACAAGATATGGTCTTTGAATCCCTCTTTCGTAATCCTTGATAACTTGTTGTGGTTGTCATCCACATACATGCTAGTACCAAGTTTCAATTTTTCCTCCATTCATGGTGCAAAATAGGTTTTTTTTATTTCTTAACAAGATCAATATCATAGTTCCTATGTATTTGAATCTCGTAAATCTATTAATACTTTGGTAGAACTTGTTTGGTCTTAAAGTACAATAAGGACAAGCGGAAGACATGTGAAATTTAGTTTTTGTGAGCTTTAAAGTGAAGAGAAAAAAAAAAACAAACAAAAAGACCTACTTTACTTTTGCATGGCTGTTTTTGAGAGGAAAGAAATGTTAGGAACCTGTGAGTATCCAGATCAAAGTGACACCAAGAAATTTACGTGGTTCGGTCAATAACGACCTACGTCCACGGAGCACACACCAAAATTCACTAACTCGCCGGAAAATGTTACAATTCTCTCTCTCTCTCTCTCTCTCTCTCTCTCTCTGCACTGTGCTGTGCTGTTGTAATTCACTTTCCACAGCCCTCTTTATATAGGCTTGGAAGTTACATTATGATTAAATACAAAACAATCAAATTAATCACAAATGAAAGTTTATAATGGAGAGTTTAATTGAGATATAATTCCACGCGTTTTCTGACTCAGCAACGCGTCATCTCCTAGCTGTTTTCTGGCTCTATCTCTAACAAGAAATGGTTAAAGCAGGTTTGAGGGTATCAATGATGAGTTTAGTTGGACAAAACACCCTTAGGTAGGGAAAACAGAGATTTGACACCTTTATCATTGGTAGCGGTGATTCCTATTGAAATAGGGTGATTTAGATGTGCTTAATGAGTGAATAGACTCATCCATGTACTTAGAGGAGGGTCTAGCTAGGATCGAAAGACCATCTCTTGAAGGACAAAACACTCTCTAAAAGTCAAAATAGGGTGTCATTGCTATCATCACTAGTGACTGCATAAGAGGGTCGTATAGAGATAGTTTAGTGGCCGCATTATGTGTACATAGAGTTCAAGCTTTGATGAAAAAAAAAGGGATCAATAGTGTCGTAACATCCTGAAGAAAGGTCCTAGGATGGTGAGGAATAATAAAATTGAAAATTTGATAGAGTCACCACTAATATATTATTTATGTAGGTACGGTTAGAACACCTAATTACTACTGATTGATTTGATTGGTTTCTAACCTAATCCTAAGCCAAGGAGTAAGTAGTCTCAGTATTTTTATTTTTTATTTATGCCAAAGTTGAGATCGGGAGTTCAGTTATGCGAGGGGAAGATATTTGCACCCCCTTATACACCTGTTTGACGAACGATACCTAATTAATTATAAATTATCCCCAAATCGAATGCAATAACCTTTAATTAACTCCTTTTTAAAACAAACAAACAAATAAATGCACAAAATTAACAAAAGCTAAAATCTTAGTGTGATTTAGGAATGTCTAATAAGACTTCCAAACAAGGGTATATTGTTAGATATGCCCCCCCCCCTTCAAAACATAGGTGAAGTTTAAAATACCTCGTTGCATTTTTTAAAATCATTGGATCACACACAGGAAAAATGGGGAAAATTGTCAAATTACAAGCAAAAGAATCTTTGTAAAAACATCCCTAGACTTTTCAAAATTTTTGTAAAAAATTTTCAATTTTTTTTTCAATTTTTAAAGACTTTCTCATTTTTTTCGACTTGAAACAACCAAAAAATAAATTTTTTTGTATTTTTCTTACCTTTAAATTTTTTTTTTCCTAATTTTTCCCCAATTTTCCAGATTTTTTCAAAATTTTTTTTTCTGATTTTCTAGGAATTTTTTATTAGAAAAAATAATTAAAAATTAAATTAATAAAATTAAAAAAGCAACTAAATTAAAAAAAAAAAAAAAAAAAGGGTTCGGGTGAAATAGATCAATTTGGCTGGTTTAGGAAATGGGGGCCATGTGTTAACCCAGAGTGGTGACACGTGGCAAAGTTATATTTTATTTATTTATTTTAATTACTATAGCAGGGTGACATCAGCATTACATCACTCTGTCATGTGGCATTCCCTGAGTGGCTCTAGACATGATAGAGATTGATGACACAACAGCAATCAAATTGTCCAGAGAAAATACAGATCTAACGACTAAGATTATGACACGTGTCGTTGTACTGATGATGACACGTGTCCCATTTTTATTAGTTTATATTATTTTTTTATTTTTAGTTTTTATTTTCTACTAGAGGCTGACTTCAGCATGACATCATCCCTGCCACGTGACAAACTCTAAGTGGCCCCGAAAAAGTGATTTGGGATTGCTAATGTGGTAGCAATCCAACCATCCAAAGAAACACAAATTAGATGATCCAAATGAGGCCACGTCGCTATTAAAATGCTTGAACCAGAATGTGCCATGTATCACCCTACGGTGGTGATACGTGTCCCACTACCTCCATATAAAAATGATTTTTTCTCTCCTTTCTCATTTTTCTGATCATTTTTTTTTTCTCTCTCTCTCTCTCCTTCTGATTTCTCTCTCCTCTTTTCCTCTTTCTTTTGTGCATTCTCTCTTCTTTTGCTCTCTTCTCACTCTTTCTTCTTTCTTTTTTTCCTTCCAAATATTTTTTTCTTTCCTCACTCTCTTTTCTCTCTCTCCGTTTTGGTATTCTATTTTCTAATGTCTTTTCAAAACGCTCTCTCTCTCTCTCTCTCTCTCTCTCTCTCTCTCTCTCTCTCTCTCTTGTTTGTTATGATCTCTCTTCTCTCCTCACTTCTTCTTTGATTTCTATTTTCTTTCCTTTATTTTGTTTTCTTTCATTTTCTTTATCTTTCTTCTTCTTTGGGATTTTTTTTCTTTATTTTTATTTTTTGTTTTGCAGGTTAAAAACGAAACTAGGAAAACCAATGGATTCTTCCAGAGATAAGTTGCCTCACCCCTCTCTTTTTTAGTCTTTGTTTTGCAAGTTTCATGGATTTGTTGATCTATGTATGGATTGGATTATTTTTGTTTTCACATTGGGTCTAGTTTAGTGTCTGAATCAACCCACTGAGTTGGGTTTGAGTTGACTCGAGGTGACTCAACCCACTGGTTTGGTTAAGGGGTGGTTAGTTGACTAGGGGCTCAATCCACTGTTTGGGCTATGTTTTGTTTGGGTCAGGGGTGTTTTTGTTTTGTTTTTTGTTTTTTTTTTAAATGGGCCTGGATTGTTTTAAAAATGGACTTGAGGCTTAGCATTTTTTTTTTTAAAACCATGGTTTTAAAAAATTGGGTCCTAGGCCTATTTGTTTTAAAAACAGGGTTTGGATTGTTTTAAAAATGGCATGAGGTCCAGCATTTTAAAAAACTTTAGGTTTGAAAAATTTGGCCCTGGGCCTATTTGTTTTTAAAAAATAGGACTTGGATTTAAAAATTAGGCCTTGGGCCTGTTTGTTTTTAAAAAAGTGGCGCTTGAGTTTAAAAATTGAGCCTTGGGCCTGTTTTTATTTTTATTTTTTTATTTTTAAAGCAACGAGGCATGAGTTTAAAAATTGAGCCCTAGCCCTTTCAAAAATGAATAGTGTGCTAGGGACTGAGTCGACAGGTCAATGGGTCAATGGACCTAGGTATAAGTGGACGTGGGTCCTAGGAAGTCTAGGTCAATGGGTTAGGTCAACAGGTCGGGTCAGTGGGTTTGATCCAAACCCACGGGCTGGATTCAATTGATTTCAGAGTACTTCGGTTCTAGTTTTTGAATGAATATTGAATAAATAACAAAGAATAATTAAGAATAATTCAAAATACCTACCTGTTGTCTTCCACTCCTTCAATCTTTAAATAGAGTGCTAATGCCCCTTTCAATCGTATGTTTCTAAGTATCAGATCCTTTCTGCTTGTGAATTGCTCTGCTCTGCTTGTGTTGTTATTCACTGAATATGAATTTTCTCTACTGGTTCTTACCGCCTATGACTCTTACTCAATACTACTTTTGTTGTTACTCTTTTCCCTCTCTCTATTTCTCCATGTGAACCTCAATTTATAGGCTCAGGGATGCATTTAATTCTCCACATCTAACCATCTATTAACTATTGTCCAATTTCCCTTGTACAGGAGTGTAAACGTGCAGGTGCCAGCTGTGATGCCCAGAAACCCGCCAAGTGGGGCCTGGGTGCCACGTATTCCAATCACCTATATCTGATACCATAATTAACATGCACGTAGCGGAACATAAATAAATAACCTCAAATAAATACCAGAGTTCTATATAACAACCCAAAAACAAACATTACAATATCCAAATATCCATATTCACAATCAACATTTAAAACATAACCCAGTACAAATATATATCTGTATATATATACTAGTATCTCACGATACCCAAAAAAAAAACCACCAAATACAATCCCAACCTAGGCCTTCAAACCCGGTCTCTAGAAGAACCTGAAAAATTGTTAATCCACTAGGGTGAGACACTTCTCAGTAAGGGTGGAATAAATTATAACAGTGTGTGACAAATGAGTTTTAATATATACATATCAAAATAAACTGTTTCTCATATAACATCAATAATAACTGAGAAAACGTATCATTAATAACATCTCCAACATCTAATATCATACACACATCCAATATGCACAAGTACATAATTTTTATGCAGGCGAAAATCCTCGAGGATAGGAAAAATTACCCGCCCATACAAGTAGTTTCCCTTTGCTCTGGTACTAAAAACTACCTATCAGAGCACTCACCTTATTCAGTAAGCCCTCAGGTGAAGTATTACCTCACCGCCAGTACACACATCTTTATTATTTTAAAGGCAAAGGTTTCCAAGGATCGGGATGTCTACTCGCCCATACAAATAGCATCCCTTTGCACAATTACCAAGAAACTACCTAACAGAGCACTCGCCTTTCTCAGCAAGCCCCTATGGTATGTTTACCTCGCCACATGCACACACACGCATTCACAATGTGCTATACCATTATTTTTATGCTATAATTAAATTCACATGCGCACAACACATCCACACAGGAATCATGCATCTCATATTTCATCTTCCAATGTTCTCAGTATGTGGCCCACATAGAGCAACTGCGTACATGTCAATCGTGGCCCACACAGGCATCTACGTACTTCTTATCTACACGTGATCCACACAGACACCACTACCCACACAGGGTACATAACATGACCCACATAGGCTCCATTATCCACATAGGATATAATGTGGCCCACACAAGCACCACTCTAGCTTCCGCGACACGTGGCCCACACGAGCACCACTATTCACCAGTATCCAATCCCCATGACCTATCCGTCATACATCAATAGAACAAGCTCCTCAACTTGCCAATGTCCTACCCATATAAATGACAATATAACGAGCTCCTCGACCTGCCAACGTCATATCATGACTTATATTTAGGCAATATAACAACCTCCTCATGCCAACGTTATATTGAAATGCATACGAATAACCACACTAGTTAGTTCACACAGACGCATCAATGCATTTCCACATAGGAGTCCAACAGATCAATTCATTTCCCACACAGTATCTCAATAGATCAATACATTTCCACACAGGAGTCAAACATAATAATTTATTCATCATGTTATAATCATTCCAAACATCCCCCACATGCAAACCCAAATGCCACAGCAATTTATATTAAATTTATTAGGAAAAATTACTCCCATGTCACACGAATTTAATATCATATGCAATTATCCCAAATATAAACCTTAAATAATATCATCATTTTCTAGTACTCAGACGGTTCTAAAAATTATATAGATAAATAATAAATTTCATACGCTCGTAAATAACGGGTTTACCTTAATAAAATACTGATATAATTTTATTCGCCCTTACCTGATTTCCTGAACCACGCCTACACGATTCCCAAAATTATACCTGCAGCGCTCACCCGAACCCTGATTCAATCAAATCAACCCCAATAAGATATTATTTTAACATTTCCTAATTTACATTAATTAAATAACAATTAATTTCTAAATAACTCATTTATCCTAGTTTTAGGGCTATTTCCATAGCGACCTTACGAGAAATTTGCTCCACTAAACTTGTAGAAAATCATTCCTAGATTCTCGTGGTGGTGTCCGATCGCCCATTTGACTTAAAATATAAGAAAAATTGAGGTAAGAATAAGAATTTGACTTACCTCAAGAGATATGCCCACGTTACTCCTACAACAAATCCACTTCGGTAGATATGTCGGTGGCGGAGAATGGAGTTCGGTGGTATTCTCGGATTTCTAATTAGGCGAGAATCTGCCGTGAAATCGTAGAAAAAAGAGAAGTGGAGAACGTGAGCTGAGAGATTTTTTTTTTTCTCTTTCTTGCTGTTCTGTGCGTGAATCTTTTTTTTCTTCTTTCTTCTCCTCTTCCTCTTCTCCAGAAACTTAACCTTTAAGTTTTCTTTTTTTTTTTTCTTTCCTTTATCCATACTTTAAACTTTTATATATATATATATATATTACCAAAATCCTCAAATTTCTTAATTTAATTAATTTTCTTAATAATAATTAATTAATTAATAATAATAAAATTTTTTATTAATTTTTTTAATAATAATAATAATTATTATTATTATTATTATTTTGAGTCGTTACACTAGCAATGTTCCAATACTCGTTTCCTCCTTCTTTTTTTTTTGCATTAATTTATATTGTATTGTACTTCATTTTGTGTATTTTTCTCTGCTGTATTCCTCATTTTTTTTTTAATATTTTTTCTGATGTATTTGTATACACAATATAATAATAATAATAATAATAATAATAATAATAATAATAATGATGATGATGGTGATGACGACGACGATGAGGTCTTTCCTTTTGTTATTTTTGGCCCTTGGACAAACTGGGTGTTTACAAACAACGTTTGATAGGTCACTATAAGAGTATAAGGATGGGTGCTCATTAAGGTTTCAACGTCTTAGTTGGAGATGATTGAAATTCCCTCATACTCGTTTTGCCCACGCTCTCATGCGAGGCCTGTGATGTTTTAAAAAATGGCTTTAGAACGGTTAACCAGTCCACTTAATTAATATGCTAATATCAATTAAAAATAGCTTTTAATATTTAAAATTTCTGAAAAATTTGAGAAAAATAAAAAAAATTCCTTTTTCATTTTTGAATAAGTTTAATAAAAATTTCCACTTATTTTATATTTTCTTTGATTTAATTCATTTTAATTAAAATTTTATTATTTTGAGTAGTTTAAAATGGTTTGGGCTATAGATAAAATGGTAGGTTTCTCCCTTTTAACTTAGGATATAATTCGGTTATTTAGTGAACATTTAGTTAATTTAATTAATTTATTTGAATTTTGCCTCATTTTTATTTGTTTTTAATTGGTTAAAAACATTTTAAAATTGTAAAATTTTAAATAATGCCAAGATTTTCTATTTGTTTCGAGTATTTTATCCGAGTTTTAGGGCATTTTGGGACATAGATATTACTTAAAAAAGAGTTCAAAAAGTGGAAAACACAAAGAAAAGGGGTTTTAAAGGTAAGTCCACTCTAATAATTTGTACACGTGGTTTATTTTCATTGTGTATGTATTATAAAGGTGTGCATGAATTCATTTAATTCTAAGATGAGGCTTTGGTTTGCTTTGATTGAATGGTAAGCATGTGTGCTTAATCACTTTGTCTTGCTTCTATGGGATGTATTATTTTATGGTATTGAAATGGATAAAAATAAAATCAACTATAATTAATGAATTCGTCGATGGATGTCATAGGGGGATGCAATAGCACTCTCTATGAATTTTCTTCCGATAAGGGAAACCTTATATTCTAAATCGGAATACCATCAGAACATAAGGTGGAACAATATTAAATGGAAAGGTAATGTTAATCAAAACATAAGAGATTGAATATAAATTAGTGATTATGTTTAATTTAGTAGGTATAATTTGTAGAACAGGTGTGTAGGTAACGTTAGTTAAAAATAAATAAATAGACTTCAATTAAGCAAATTAAAAACGATCTCTTATTAACCCCTTAAAACCATGTGCCCAAAGGATTTTTCATAAGTTTGACTCAATTCTAAATTTTATTAAAATTTAAGATTTTGAGGATTTCGACAAATAAAAAATGAATAGAAATGAGATTTTTTTTATTTATATTCTATATTAATACTTTGGACAAAATGGGGTGTCTACGGCATTTGTAAAATTTTTGAAAATTTTTATAACTTCACGTTGTCACATCAACTTCTCTTGAAAAACAATATATTTAGGGATAAACTATTTTAATTAAATCTTGAAATTTTCACAGACTTAATTGTGTAAATGTTTCGTAGCAGCCCTTTGTACAAGTTTGAAGAAAATTTCATAAATTAACCTCTCTTGACATATGACTTTTGAAAATTTAAAATTTTTAAAAAATATTTTATAAAATACCATCAATTTAACATCATAAAATTTTTCAATTTTAGAGAAAACCAATGTTTTTTTTCCTAAAATAATAATATGGTACAAGGGCCCAGATTTTTGAAAGATAATATTCATATGCAGCTCCAGATTTTAAAAAGAAGCATTGGCAACTATCAATTTAATTATGGCCGGATGAAAAGGTATAAGAAAAAAAAAAAGAAAAATGGAGTAGCCAAAAAAATTCCATTTCATATATACAGTGATGCATATTGGATGTACCAATCTAGAGCATCTTTCTCTTTATTATAAAAAAACAAAACATATTACGTCACGATCGTATTTTTATTTTTTTTTGATTTATATTTGTGGGTAATTGACATTATTTTACAGGTAATTTGCTTATAGCTAGTTTTGTTTGATTTTGATTTCATATAAATATGTTTAGATTATTTTATTTGGATGATGATTCAAGTTTTTTATTATGGGTTTTGATACTTGATATAGTTTTTATAATTTATTTGTAAATTCAACATCTTCGACTTGTAACCACCAAATAAAATTGAGGTTTGGTTAAAATAAATAAATAAATATAATGCGCAAACTAAGAGAGAGAGAGAGAGAGAGAGAGAGAGAGAGAGAGAAATAAGGAAGATAATACAAATTCATTTATGTGGGCATGTGGGGTTGCGTGGCTCTTCAGCTTCTTTAATTTTAGTTTTAATTTATATATATAAAAAAAAGGATCATGGAGACTTACTTGGCGAAGAAGGTAACGAGTTTATGAGACTACCTATCTCGCTCTCTCCTTCTCGCGTCAACGTCTCTACAGCTCTGTTCTTCTTCACGCACGCTACGCTGCTCTCTTCCTCCTCTCCACAAAGATTTTTGGCCTCTCTTCCCGCGATCCTGAGACTGCAATTACTGTTGCAGGTGAGCAATTTGTTGATTCTGTTTTTGCGAAATCGTTCAGATCTGAACTGCTGAAGAGAACCCGGTGATTTCAACGCGTAAAACTAATATTCCGGTTTTCTTTTCTTTTCTATTTTTCCTGCTGGCTAGAATCAAAATTTCATTTTCGTGCCTTTCTACTGCCATGCCGTTTTTTCCTCGTTTCCAAATATTACTTTATTTCAATGTCTAGACTGTAGATGAGTTTTGGTTTGATTGTAAAAGAGTACTGGAATCTTTTTATAATCGGTGATTAGAGAAAATAGTGGATGGTAAGGTTTATGTTGTATGTATCCTTTTGCTATAAGTGGTGCCTGGTGGAAAGAAATGAACGAATATGAGTTTAGGCAATCCTTGTTGGCTTGAGCATGTTTGAGGAGTTTAAAACTCTGTTGTACAATCCTTATCCTGTATTTTGCAGCTTGAATTTCAGAGTTTGGATTTGGATTTGTGAAAATTTGGTTCCAATTCTTACATACCTAAATTTAAGACCTAAAATCCATGTCCTCCCAGTCCCTGACACAGCTTTAATAAAATTTGTGTCGTATCTTCAGCTTCGTTTGTGTTTGGTTCTTTCCTATTGTATAAGAGTTCCTTTAACAGAAAAGTAACTCATTTGGCTCCCTTCAATGTAAAGAACTTGTAATTAGATAATGAAACTTTGCCCTTTTACTGTTGCTATACATGTTTTTGGTTGAAAGATATACAAAGTATCAACCAATTTTTCTTTAGTGACTTTATATTGCTTGTACTTTACATTTACTTTTTCTTTGGTTAATTTAGTGTATAATTTCATCTTCTCTCTCTTTTTTTTTTTTTGTTGTTGATCTATTGTATTGTTTCTTTTAACTTCCTACTTATATTTCTATCCTTTATTTTCTATACTATTAAGTATAATTCCATATTAATGGGAATGATACTATGGTTTATTATTTCTCATCGTTTAATTTATTTGTTTTGCTGCACACATGAGATTACTTGTTGAATGGAATAGGCGGATCGACAACATAGTATTGAGTATGGTTCATAGCTAGCATTCATATGACCAAAATATCCTTTAAACATGAATATGTCGGTCGGGTGGGTGGGTGGGTAATTGCACCTACACAAGTTGCTTATGGGTTCTGAGTTTGAAACAAAAATAGTTTGAGGTTTGTTTTGATATTTCAAAAATAAGGTGTTGAGATTTGAGAGATATTGTGCATTAATTGAAAGAGAGGGACATTGAGCATTGCGGATTTGGGGTGGTGGTTGCCTCTCCAACTTCACTAACTAAATTATGCATTATGCATCAAGTTAGATCCCCTATTGTTGTCACATGTAGACTTTATTATTTGTACTTAAGTGTAATCACTCAGTATTTCACTTTATTTGTTTTTATTCATGTAGTCTCCACTTAGTGGGACTAAGGCTTGGTTTTGTTTGTTTGTTGTTTGTTTGTTTATTCATGTATGAGGCAAACTATTGGATGATGAAATAAATGTTCTTTTATTAAAAATTTAGTACTTATTGTTAGCATTATTATTATTATTATTATTATGAATAGTCAAACATTACTTATTTTACAGTATTTAGACTAGTACTGATCCATTTCAGTACATATGTGTAGTACTTATCAATTTGAGTATTTAAAAGTTTAATAATTATCTTTAAATGGTACCAAATGATGCAAATTGCTTTTGCTAAAAGCATTTTAGAAATTTTTTAGTCATCATTTAAATATTTTTTTGATCCATCTTGAAACTTATGAAATTTCACTTCACAAATTGATGTATTACTCTTACTTGTGCTTAAAGCCTCTAAATTTTAGGGGCTCTGTTCCATAAGATTAAATCTATTTATCTATTGAGACTTGATGAGTTTGATGCAAACATAGTTTATGACCTTATAAACCATACATTATTCTGCACCAATCGACCAGACTCTATGCCAAGCTTAGCTCAAATTTAGATCATATAAAGTTGGTAATCCCATTCTATTGATGTCTCTAAAAGGAGCCCACATTGGCCCATAATTGAATGGCTGTTGCCTTGTCCTTTGTCCTGCTAGGCACCATTTGGAGATAGATATGGTCAGGCATTGGATGGGTGATTATTTTGTCCTTGTGGCTGAAATTTAATTGGAAATATGAAGGGGTACCTGAATGTTTCCACACAAGTCTATGGTTATCCTGTTCTTGTGGTTTAGAAATACTGTGCTATTTCAAGTGGGCATCTGGCTCTTAGTGTTCTGATTTGGGGAAACCTTTCAGAATATTGCAGCTAGATTATTCTGATTCAACCCAAGGAAGACATCTCCGGAAGCATGGTGGCTGATGATAGCGTGGCCGTCAATGATAGATACCGTCGGCTTGGACACGCACTAGTGGAGGTGTTCTCAGTGCGGATCAACGATATCGATGGAGAGAGCCACCTCTATGGTACAATTAAAGTTATAGATGGACTGAGTTTGCAGTACATTTACGATCGTAAAAGGGAGGATCCAGAATTAGTATCTGCAGGTGACGCTATTTTGTTAACCGGCCCAGCTCGATCCATATCAGCATATGATAGTTTCACCATTGATGTGAATCTCATGGATGATAGCAAAACTTCCACAAATGATGAAGTCATCCGGGAGCTGTTCACATGGAATGTCTACTTGACAGCAAGTAATGTGTACAATGAACCCATGACGGATAAGGTCGTTGGCAAGAATGGTTCAGCGACAGTGGACTACATAGTGATGAGCAATGCG
This sequence comes from Malania oleifera, assembly GCF_029873635.1. Lineage (NCBI taxonomy): Eukaryota > Viridiplantae > Streptophyta > Magnoliopsida > Santalales > Ximeniaceae > Malania > Malania oleifera. Next base: position 113,016,836 of record NC_080419.1, on the reverse strand, counting down.
GTGCAAGCCAATGTGGAGATTACCCTCATAAATGGAGATGGGAAGGATCTGATTGAACTAAATGGATTCGTCACAGCTCGCGGTGACGAATTTGTGAATGAATGTATGCTCTTTAGGAAGACAAATAATGAGAATATAGAAGTAAGATGCGGGCAACTTATTCCCATGTCCAGATCTACAATAGCTGTGCCGTTGGACTCCTCCCTTGTAGTTAAGGCAGAACTAATTGATCGTGATAGGGATACTAATCACGAGATTGCAAACGGTGCTGCTGTCTTCCCTACTAATTTGTCCGGTACATACACCGAAAATATTTTAGGGAATAACGGAGAAATTCAAGTCAAGGTGACTTGGATAAATATGTAAGTCACTTGACAGTATAAGTGGTCCATATATTGGACTTGAATCTGTACTTTTATTACGTACGTATGAACTTGGAACTCTTAATTTGTTTTTCATTTCATTGTTTATGCTTTTCAAAATATTCATGATTTGTTTTGTTTCCTAAGAATGATTACATACCATTAATAATAAATGAATCATAAAATTAAGAGATAAGTTTGCTTTTGTGCCCTAAAAATAGACTGATTAGCTCAATTTCATGCCATAGTCCACCAGACATTTTTAGGCTCATCTAGGCTAGTTGAATTGGCATGTTGAAAGTCAAAAAATCATCACTCTTAAGCTACTTGTCCTTAATTAATTCTACAATTACAAATAACCTAATTAATCATAGATTCAATGTCTTTGTAAACATTAATTCAATAATAAATTTAGGACGTTCTAAACATTAAATCTAATCATAGATTTAGAATGTGTTTAAACGTTAAGAAGCTTATTTTATTTTATTTTTTTAATACAATTGACAATCTCAAGTAATGAATTTTTTACATTTTTGGTTAATTGCACTCGTTGCCCCTCAGCCAAGTTGTCGTCTTCATCCTCACTTGGTTACTTGCCCAAAGATTGCACCAACTGTGTCTCAGTTAGTCATTAATAAATAAGCATATCTTAAGGAGTATTGCTCATTACTAGCAGAAGCCCAAAGCATAGTATCCTTTACTAGGCCAAGGTATGAAGGAATATAAATGAGTCTAATAAGGATTTATGAAGAGATGTAGGTAGAGAGACCGTCATAAAACCAATTCAATCATGTCATTGACCTTCTATCATCTTCATCGTCAAGAACCCTAGGAATCAAATTCAAGATGGTCCCTTGTTCAACCATGGATCAAATTCCATTCCCAACACATTGGAAAACAATGTGTATTTTTTAATTATTTTAAAATTTGAAATTAAAATAAAATCATTTCCCTAAGAGAATAGCATAAAAAATATTATACTATTCTTTAAATATTGTACAACTGAAAAATTAGTTCTTTTTAATTCTTTATAAAAAAAAATAAAAAATAAAAAAGATTTTCTATAGCTAAATAAGCTCTAAATGATTTCCTACCTAAAAAAGTAGCGACACAAATTCTTGCTAATCTTTTCCCATTTCAATTGCAATTTTTTTACATTTATCAAAATTCTTCTTGCCACTTTTATGTTACATTCTTTCTTTGGTTATACTCAAATTCATTTATTTAAACACCTAACAGTATATTCTTTCCTTGTGTATATTCATTTTTTTTTTTTTTTTCCATATGTATGTTTTCTTTTCTCACAATTATAACTTCTTCACTTACTTTCAATATATATAGAACTCCTTGCCATCCTTGTTTATTGATGTGCCCTGTCCTTTTAATTTTTAAATCTCAGGGCATTGGCTTAAGTCCAACTGTTACAACACGAACTACTTAAGGCAGTATGTAATTCTATAATAGGCCTATGACAATAAATTTATTATTTACATCCAACAATAACCCTACCATGAATATCCACTTTATAAGTTTGTTTTCTAAATAATTGAATTTAGGAGGCCTAAGTTTCACAAAGTTAGAGCTCGTTTAATTATAATTATCTACCAAGAGGTTTTATCACTCGGTATAATTGAATAAAGAAATATCTACTCACAATCCACACATTTTTTTTTAAAAAAAAAGAAGAGCGGTATCTCCATTTATTTATTAATATATCCTCACTTTTGGTGAAAGAATACTGTGGTTACAAGACAAGCAAGAGATAACATATAGAAAAAACTTAAAGGCCTCCTAAAAACAATACCAACATGCAACCAAAACAGGACTATGAATCCGAATAAAACAAAACAAGGACCTACTAACCAATAAAACATCCCACGCAACAAAATCAAACAAAAGAAAAACAAACATATATAAAAAGAAACCAGTTAAACATACCTCATATAAGTTGTACCCATTTTATTCAATTTATATAAACCATTGATAACTCTAGGAAATTGACTATTATTTAAAAACAAACTATTCCTCCCCATAGCACCTTGTCGAGTACTCACAATCCACACATGAATGAGTGATTTGTACGCTAAATTTATGGTCAAAATCTTGGAACTATACAACTCATCTAAACAACTCAATTTCAAAATCATGCTATACAACCATCCATGCTCATATATATTGGACATTATGCACATAAGTGCTTGTTCAAAATAATAATAGAGATGATGGATTATATACATACATACATAAATACATACACAATGAGAACACTTCTTCATATTATTGACCTTATTAAACTATTTTTAAAAGATTAAAGACAAAAAATTTGTAGTCCTTAGAGTGACAAAATATCAAAATGATAGATTTATCCTTCATTATTTATTCATGAAAATAAAATTTTCATTCGTCCTAAATCCCAAAATTTAATGTCCAACCCTTTCATTTTCATTTTTTGTTCATTTCCCAACTGTTCAAATTTGATTCCCTAAATACCCTCATATTTATAATTTTTTGCGTTCATCTCATCATCTTACCAAATGGATCATTTTCATCTCCCATGAGTCTGTTTATCTTCCCATTCCTATATAATGCTTCCCCTTCCCCTGCGCGTTGCTTTCCAATCCCCAATTTTCCTTGCACGTCTGATGTACCCAAAAGCTTAAGCCTACTAGGTTTTGGGCCCAACCATGTATATAAGCATTTATCATCCACTCAAATTTTCCAATGTGGGACAAACTCACAAGTGGAATTTTCAACAATCTTCCCCTCACTTGTGAGTTCCAACTGCTGCCTCTTGAACAGAAATCGTCTCCCTTATGGGATTAATTCTCCAACAGTCGCTCAAGTGGGCCTCTACGTCCCCTTGAACGGAAGCCATCTCCTCCCTTATGGGACTAATTCTCCAATAGTCCTTACTGTTGCACCTTACGTGTCTCATATTGTATTCCATGTGAGCCTCCGAACCAATCCTACGTCCCACATCGTGACCCTATTTGGATCCATCTTTGGTCACACACTTCGATCCACACCGAGAGTTATGAATTGTCGGCTCTGATACCACTTGTTGGCACTAGAGGAATCCATGGGTGGACTTGATACACATGAGTGAACACCAACTTGACCCAAAATATTATGCGTATTGAGTCTTGGGCCCAATCATGTATATAAGCACCCATCATCCACTCAAATTTTTCAATGTGGGACAAACTCACAAGTGAAATAATTTTCAAGATGCTAGAGTACTCAATGGAATAAGTTCAATAGCTCACATGTAGAAAAATAATTGCATAAAAATGATTATTCTTGACAATTAAAATGACAATATCATAATTCTATTTCTAAAAATGGTTGGCCAATTAGAAAAAAAATAAAATGATAATAACACCTTATGTTCACTATCTGTTGCAAGATAAAATTAGTGGGGCTGCTCTTTCGACTTCCGTTGACCTGAAAAGGGAAAAAGGAAAAAGGCTTGGAGGACTCGGGGTGTACTCTGTGGGATCGCTTCGATGCCTAAGTTAGAGAAATGCTTTAGAGAGGCTAAATGCAACAGTAGAATGGGTGTCGAATTACTTACATTGGCCTTTTCCCCGCGTCCCTTCTAATAGTGACTAGGGTTGACCTTGGAGTTGGTTTGTCTTTATGGCGCGGGGGCATGAATCATTCTCGGGTCATAAAGTGTCCACGTGTATTACTCCGCCCATTTAAGTTACCGGCGTGGATCTCTCCTCCTCTTTGAGTTGATTGCTCTTGTTAGCAGGTCTGACTTAGGAAGTGATGACTGGGTGTTGGCTTCCTCTTATGAACTGAGATATTTTAGAGCACATCAGTTGTCCCCCCTTTAGTTTCGAAGTTTTGAACCATGTTCTTAAAGTTTGAAAGTTGTTCCTATTGGGTTTTTGCGGAGCCTAGTTGTGTTTGATTTGGGTCATGACCCGATCCAAGGTAATGATGCGTGGTTTCTTAATGGAAGATTTCTTACTTGGGCTTAGTCCATGGATGAGCCTTGCCCTTAGGAATTTTTTTTTTTTTTAACACCCTCTTTAGCTACTTCTTTATCAATAACTTGCCGAGCTAGATTTGGGGCATGCTTGGCTTACCCAAGCTGATCTTGTGGCACTCCTGGCTTTTCCAAGCCGAACTCGAGGGGTCATCGGCTAGTCCGAGCTGAGGTGGAGGTGAACACGGCTTTGTCAAGCCGGACTTTCCTTGAGTATTTGTGTCAAGTTGCTCTTGCCAAGCTGTTCTCACCAAGCTATTTATATCGAGCTATTCTCGTCAAGCTATTTTTCCGAGCTGTCCTTCGTGGGCAACTTCTGTCGAGCTGCTTTTCAAGGCAATTCTTGTCGAGCTGTTTTTACTGATCTGTCCTTCATGGGCAACTTCGGCCAAGCTGCTCTTCGAGGCAATTTTTGCCGAGTTGCTCTTGAAGGCACTTCTTGCCAAGCTGTTCTTCGCGGGCAACTTCTGTCGAGCTGCTCTAGAAGGCACTTCTCGCCAAGCTGTTCTTTGCGGGCAACTTCTGTCGAGCTGCTCTTCAAGGCACTTCTTGCTGAGCTGTTCTTTGTGGGCATCTTCTGCCAAGCTGCTCTTCAAGGCATTTCTTGTCGAGCTGCTCTTCGTGGGCATTTTATGCCAAGTTGCTCTTCAAGGCACTTCTTGCTGAGCTGCTTTTCTTGGGCAACATTTTCCGAGCTGCTCTTCAAGGCAATTCTTGCTGAATTGTTTTTACCGAGCTACTCTTTGTGGGCATCTTCTACCGAGTTGCTCTTTGAGGAACTTCTTGCCGAGCTATTTTTTCCGAGCTGCTCTTCGTGGGCAACATTTTCTGAGCTGCTATTCAAGGCAATTCTCGCCCAACTGTTTTTGCCGAGCTGCTCTTCGTGGGCATATTCTGCCGAGCTGCTCTTCAAGACACCTCTTGCCGAGCTATTTTTTCCGAGCTGCTCTTCATGGGCATCTTTTGTCGAGCTGCTCTTCAAGGCAATTCTCGCCGAACTGTTTTTGCTGAGCTACTTTTCGTGGGCAACTCCTGCCGATTTGCTCTTCAAGGCAATTCTCGTCGAACTGTTTTTGCTGAGCTGCTTTTCGTGGGCAACATTTGCTGAGTTGCTCTTCAAGGCAATTCTCGCCAAACTGTTTTTGCCGAGCTGCTCTTCGTGGGCATTTTTTGTCAAGTTATTCGTCGTATCATTTCTTGTCAAGCTGCTCTTCATGGCATTTTTTTCCGAGCTGCTTTTTGTGGGCAAGTTTTGCCGAGGTGCTTTTCAAGGAAATTCTCGCCGAGCTATTTTTCACCAAGCAGCTCTTCGTGGTTATTTGTCAAGCACTTTCCTGCCGAGCTACTTTACAGAGCCATTTTTGCCAAGCTACTTTATGGAGCAATTCTACCGAGCTTCCTCCTTGAGCAATTTTGCCGAGCATGTTATGCCGAGCTGCTCTATGAAGCCACTTTGCCGATCTGGCTCTGCCTAGTGGCCGATGGAACAATTCTACCGAGCAAATTCCATTGAGCTGCTCTATGGAGCAATTCTACCGAGCTGCTTCCTTGAGCAATTTTATCGAGTGGGATCTACCGAGCTGCTCTCTGTAGCGATTCTGCCGAGCAGGTTCGACCGAGTTGGGCCTGTTATGCCTAATAAGCTATGCTCATTTATTTTGCTGTTGGTGGCCTCACGAGTCATGCCCGTCAATTGGGCCTGTTGTGCCTTATGAGATGTGCTCATTTAATGGGCTATTGGCGGCCTCACAAGTCGTGTTTGTCAGTTAGGTCTGTGGTGCCTTATGAGCTATGCTCATTTAATGGGCTGTTGGTGGCGTCACGAGTCGTGCTCGTCAGTTGGGCTTGTTGTGCTTTATGAGCTGTGCTCATTTGTTGGGCATTCTTCTAGTCACACGAGCTTTGCTTGTCAGCTGGAGATCTTGCTTAATGAGCTATGCTCATTTGTTGGGCAGTCTTCTCGCCTCACGAGCTTTGCTCGTCAGTTGGGCTGATCTCGCCTAATGAGTTACACTCATTTGTTGGGCTGAAATCGAATAGCATGAGAGACAATGCAGTTATAGGTGTGTATGAAAAATTTGATAATTTAATAAAAGCACACAAAATGTTCGAGTACATGACTGACAAAGATGCAATTTTATGGAACAATTTTCTTGGGCATGCTAGATTAGGTCAGATGTGAGACATCTAGGGGAATGTAGGATCGAAACTTACTTATATGTCCTAACCCCCTAGGGCTGCTATGCAACTTGTTACTCTCTTGCCCCTTCGAACTCTCTCTCTTTAGATAAGTTCGCTTTCTTGTGTCCATTACCTCTTCCAGATTAATATACTTCTGCGCTCTTGCCATTAGTTCCCCCATGTTAGCTGGGGGTCTCTTTCCTAGAGAAGACAAAAATTTTCCAAGTTGAAGGGTTGTGGTCAAGGCTGCCAACGCCACTCCAATGTCTAGGTTGTGGATCTTCACAGTCGCGATGACGAAGCGGTGCATGAATTTTTTTAGTGTCTCCTTTTCTCCCTAAATCATGCTTATTAGATGAGCCGAAGTTTTGACGATTCTCTGACTACTGAGGAAATGGCTGGCGAAACGCTGCTCCATCTCCAAGAAAGAATTGATTGATCTAGGCCGTAGGGTTTGATACCAATCCTTGGTACTACCCTTAAGGGTTGTTGTAAAAGCTCAGCATATGATGGTGTCAGGAGCGCCTTGCAACTGCATCAACATCCTGAAGGTGTCCAGATGATCAATTGGATTGGACAGACCCTCGTACCTTTCGAAAGTGGGCATCTTAAATCTACTCGACAGCGGAACCTCCATCACTTCTTTGGTGAATGGCGGCTCTGCGGATCTTAGGGATGCTTCCCCATAGAAGGGGTTGGTCCTACCTTCTTTTATCATTCTCTCTATTTGGTATATTTTCTTGATCCTTTATTTAAGCTTTGTGGATCTCTGTTGGTTAACATCTACGTTATCCGCATCTTCTACCTTCTTGTTGAGGTAGACTTTGTCCTCACTCTCTTTTGGCTTGTCAGCTTTCTTGGTTATGTTAGGGCTCTCCTACTGTTGATGGGGGGCATGCCCTTCCTGACTTTTCTGTTGTAAGAGCAGGTTGAGCATATCTTCTATTTTCATTTCAAAAGCAAAGAATTCTTCCCTGCTTACTCCCAGCGGTTGTGCGGGTGTGGAGTGAACGGACTAGGATGACTCTTTTTTGGCAGCAAGAATGGAACTAGAACTACGTGAGGTCGGCATTTCTTGAATGTCGGAGGTCGAGAGCAAGATGATCACCTCTCAAAAGCAATTTCCCACAGACGGCGCCAACTGTTGCTGGATAAAATTAGCGGGGCTACTCTTTCGACTTCCGTTGACCTGAAAAGGGAAAAAGGAAAAAGGCTTGGAGGACCCAGGGTGTATTCCGAGGGATCGCACCGATGCCTAAGTCAGAGAAATGTTTTAGAGAGGCTAAATGCAATAGTAGAATGGGTGTTGAATGACTTACCTTGGCCTCTTCCTCGTGTCCCTTCTTATAGTGATTAGGGTTGACCTTGAAGTTGATTTGTCTTTATGGCGCGAGGGCATGAATCGCTCTTAAAGTGCCCACGTGTATTACTCCACCCATTTAAGTTACCGGCGTGGATCTCTCCTCCTCTTTGAGTTGATTGCTCCTCTTAGAAGGTTTGACTTGAGGAGTGATGACTGGGTGTTGACTTCCTCTTATGAACTGAGATATTTTAGGGTACATCACTATCTATGTAACAAAATGTTAATAAAGTAGTCAATGTCTATGCTTGTTGAAAGAGCCATTGCATGTTAATATCAAGTATATATTTTTTTTTTGAAATAATCATGATGAGGTCGTGTGATTTTCATTTTTATCAAAATTTTAACTAAACAATAATCATGGATTTCCAACTTATGCGGTATAAGGGTTGATGGAAGTAATAAAGGCTAGATTGCTAACTCACATGAAAGTTAACAACAATAGCTTTCATCTACTCTTGATTTTTGAAACTTAAATATGTTACATAAATGATGAATGTTTCAGGAACCCCTTTATCACAAAATAACACAAAAATTCCTGCAATTTGTGCTAGCTATTACCACTGTCTAGCAAATGTGAAATTCATTAATTTAATTGTTTGTTTGTTATTTCATGGCTTGCGTATATTTATTTTAAGCTCTTTGAGTTCATGAAGTTAGAAATTGAAATAAGTAATACTAGAAGGCAAGATGCTTACAACAAGGTGTGTCAGCTATCTATCACTCTTAAACCACATTTGATTCTTAATTTATATGAACTTTTAATTATAGAAGTGTTATGTTTGCTTGCTAATTTTTTCATTTAAGTGAAAAAGCATCTTTTCTACTTGGAAGATTTATTTATGGTGTCTTGGGCACTGTTTGACCATTATTAATTATGGTACTTAATAGAAAAACGTGATTTGTACTAGAGAGATTTATTTGTGGAATCTTGGATAATATTCTATCTTAGTTTGATTTAATAATATATTCTTTATAAAATAAGGTGTTTAATATTTACATGGTTAAGATATATTCCATGTTGATGAGAATTTTAAAAAACAAAATTTTTGCTAGGTCATAAAATAATGTATACCACCTTTTCGAGCCCAATGGTAATTTAATTGAAAAATACTGATTTGGTTCAAGTTGATAATTTGGTCAAATTAACTTGAGGCGATAATTTCATTAGCTCATAGCACAAATCCTAATATTATCTAGATATTTCGAGTAACATTAAATAAAATGAAAAATAGATGAATAGAAAGGGTATAAGTGTCCCAAAAGTCAAGGAGTTATGTAAGATTTTTGAAACTTGAAGGAGAATTTGTGTCTTTGTCAAACCTCAAGGAAAGTTTATGGAATTTTCAAAATTTTATGGAGGCCCGCATATTATTCATTGATGGTGCTAAGCTCACTCAGTATGGAATTCCTTAATGAATTAAATTTTCTTCCTAAGCAGTTAGTATTGATTATTCTAAAACATTTTATTTTAAGTAATTTTTATTTTTATTATTTGGATATATAAGGTTATTATTCCTATTGTCTTCCAATGACTACAACATATATTGATATGAAGGAAACGTTATGGGAGCTGGTAGATATAAGGTCTCAATATAATTTTGAGTGTTTCCTTCTTTTGCTATCTTTAGTAAATTATTTTAAAGTTATTCTTGTTTGAAACTTTGGTTTAAAAAAAATGCATGAGTTATGACTCAAACTAAAAATGAACAGTTCAGAAACTATCCCAAGTATAGGAGTCTAGTCGTATAATAATTAGTCAAAGGGTCAGATCGTCTTCTCAAGGAATGCAATTTAATTCCGAATTTCTTGTAATCCCAAAGAAAATAAGAAAATAAATTTTTACTGAACACAATTCTGATTCAGTTCCTGGAATTTTTGGTATTTTTTGCAACGAAACTTAAAACAACGTAAATTCTAACTGAAAATTTATCATGCATAAAAATAAGTAACTAAATGTCAGATTCAATGCCGGAATAATAAAAGAAACAAACCCTGCAATCATTTTATTAAATAAAAATACTAACTTTAAACATAAATCCAAACAAAAATAATCTCTAACTAAATAAATATACTAACTTTAATAGTAAAAATACCCAAAGAAAATATTTATATGCTAATAAAGACTCCAAATAAAAAAAACAAACTAAATAATGACCCAACCAACTATTAAATATTCAATGCAAGATTTTAAGAAAAACAATCTAAATTGAATAATTCAAACCAAAAAAAAAATTCAATCACAACTTTTTATTAAACAAATAAACTAAAGAAAGGGAGTAGAAGAGAGAGAAAAATTCAACCTAAAACTAATTGACAATATTTAAATAACAAGAAAATCAAATTACCTTTTTAATAATAAAAATAGATCCACCAATTGTTTAAGATTCAAATAAAAAATAAGGAGAGAGAGAGAGAGAGCCGTGTAAGAGTGGAGAATGGAGAAGAGGAGAGGCCTCCATTATTGCGCATGGCCTCCTAAGGAGCAAAAAGAAAGACCTAAAAATTATATCTAAATCCTAGCGTACTCTCCTAAAGAAATAATAAACTAAAGAGTCCCATTTGTTGACTTTTCAAAAGCCATCAAAAGCCTCTTTTTTTTTTTTTTTAAATTTCAGCTGTCCCAACGAGCTCCAGTGCATGGCTTTCGCATGGGCTTCAAACCCACTCACGTGGTCACATCAAAGTAGTTCTTTATTCATTTTTTTTCTTTTGTTAAACATGGTCGGTTCTGCACTTTCATGCCCAGTTTTGACCTTCCTATAACTCGTATTTTTCAAAACTCAAAACACAAAAGTTGTAGAACACTTTCTTAGCTTTCCCCAAAATTTTGAATCGTCTCGATCGGAGTTCAAACGAGAAAGTTACATCCAAAATACGAAGTAGTGTTGATTTTTACTTCCAATAATTGCTTTGCGATAAAAAAATACCAAAAATTCATAAATTACTCAATAAAACCCAAATATTATAAATAGAACATAATATTAAAATATTGAGAGTAATTAGGCATGAAAATTTTATTTTAAAATATCTTCAAACCATGAAAGTTTTCATTGCCATTTGTGCAAATCTAAATTGGTACAGGCAGATTGATCATTAACTCAAAGTTTTTAATAACTAAATCCTTGGGGAGCTCAAGTGTGGGGGAGGCAGGATGAAGGATTGCAGGGATTCCAAAATTAGGTCACGGGTGATGATTAACTAAGATTACATATAATTTAAGATTACCTAAGATTCCAAAACTGGACACGGAGGAATAGAATCTAGGACTTAGATCTCTTGTAGACTGATCATTAACTCAAAGTTTTCAATAATGAAAATGGAGAAAAAAAAAATAGCAACTTTTATTTTGATGAACATGGAGCAATGTGGTGAATGGTGATGCTGTTGTGCTAGCATCCTTCTATTATTTTGATGATAACAACTTTTCCACGTGAATGAGCCTCTTCCACTTTTAATCTCTATATCTTTTTTCTTGTTTGAGCCTTTCAAAATAAGCTCACTATGCTATAAGGAAATCCTACTTAAGACTTTTTGCTCTTATTGAAATTATATTGCATCTCTTATGAAATACTGGATTAAGTTGTCATATTGGTTTTGAATATGCCTTCTGCATGACTAATGCAGATTTGTGTATTACATGCTGGTAGTGAATCTAGGTTCTCGCATACTCTTAAATATAAACTCTTTTTCAGGTAATTTTTTTTTTTGAAATGTTTACTTTATAGTCGGCATGTTACCAAAATTTTGTTAAAAACTTTTCCAAAATATGAGATAATAGATGTTGAAGTATATAACGGTATAAGCACCAAATGAGATAAGTAATGTTCTTAGAACCACAAATAGCTATTACTTGTTGGAAATCAAGCTCAAAAGAGGAAACTATACACCAAATGAGATGAGTAATGTTCTTGGAACCACAAATAGCTATTACTTGTTGGAAATCAAGTTGGAAATCAAGCTCAAAAGAGAAAACTATGTCCATAATTTTGGAAAATTGCCCATTTAGTGCATCATCTCATTAAATTGCTTTTGATCTTCCATTAAATATACATTTGAATTCGAATTTCTCACCATTTTCAAGACTCATTATTATTTATGATTTTTTAATTCAATCATTATTATTTATAAATTTTCTAATTCAAAGTCACTAACCAACACATATGTTGTATATTTTAGAACTGTGATATAATATAATGGATGCATGCCTTTGAATTTAGAACCCATCTAAGCATATATATATATATGATTGCAATGTGGATACTTTCAAAAGATTACATTTTTAGTTTCATTTACACAAAACTATAAGGAAAATCATATGGGTTGGACAAATTTTTTGTTAAGATTTGCATTAGTGTGTAGTCATTACTCCTATTATTATTTTTTCCTTGTACAATTCTTTTAAATGCACAAATATGCTTAAACATTAACAAAAACTTACTTTTATATTCTAGATTTAGAAAAATATGCATACAATTATTTTCTTGTTTATATTTCGAAAAATATGTTAAGCACATTGTATTTTTCAAAGTTAAAAATAACAACTGTATGCATGTCTATGTTTGAGCCAGCCACAATTGATCACTTGACCACATCCACACGTGTCTTCAATGGTATGAAAGGGGTGAGTTATATACATCTGCCTATTAATTGAATATTTTCTCGTAATATTATTGTTAGGTAAGATTACAATCAAGTTGGTCCAAATCGAGTCGAATTTTAACATACTTTATTTATTTAGTAAATGAGTTTTAAAATTAAATTTATGTTGAGCTTTTTTAATAAGTAGGGGTGAATATTTTCTCGTAATGTTATTGTTAAGCATGCCCATCTGAAAAAAATTTTGTTTTCAACATAAATCTTAGGGTTTCTTTTTTCCCGGCAAATGCCTCTGTGAACGAAGCCTCAGGCTGCCTCAAAGCACGGCCACTCACAACGACGCGCTACCAAGCGGCAAAGGGTCCAGGACCCGCCAAGGGGAGAGTCGTCTTCCATGGTTCGAGTGGCTCTGAGTGAGCATGAATGGATTTCAGATGAGACAAAAGCACCAAGGGTGACTCTTGAGGATGTGCAGTTGCCCCCCACACGTTCTGCTATGCCAACCATTAGAAAGCAGTCCCTGAATGTTACCCGAGGGCTTATAGAGGACATTCCCGCCCATCCGGTGTTGTTCCATATGATTAGGCCGACCATGCCACATGATGTTGCCACGGTGCCTCCGAACGACATGCCTGACCAGCTGGTGCCACTCTGTATCCTCAGGCCATGCAAACCATCACCCTCTCCTCTTACCCCTAACTTGCTTCATATTCTATAGAAAATGGCACAGGCCTGAGATGCCGCTATAGCAGTAGCCACCTCGCCTTGCTCGACCAGTTCTGATTCTGATTCTAACTCTGATTAGGATAGACTAGATGCTTGGGATCTTTTGATGCGCTTTCTCTTTTGCTTATGTACTGTGCTCATGCACACTTTGCTTTTATTTTATTTTATTTTATTTTATTTTATTTTATTTATTTTTTACTATATTCTGTTTTACCATGCTTTTGAATGGTTGTACGCGTGCTTCGATGTTTCTATCTACATTGTATTGCCTCTAAAATTAATGAAAATACATGGTGCTTTTGGTTTCTACCTATATTTTGTGCTTCACTATATCATTACGCATTTCTGACTATTTTTTGAATTTTATATGGATGTTACTTACACAGATAAGGTAGGCAAATAAGTGTTCAATTTTTTTTTATCCTTCTTATGCATTCATTTGAGATAGTGCCATAGCTGTCTTTTATGACTTTATGCTTTATATGTTGCATTAATATCTTCAAAACAACAATGTATAAAATACAGTGAAAAGCCAAGAATTAAATGCCATATAAAGTAAACTGCCAAATAATTATTGTCATTTCTTGTGTTCATTGAAGCTTAGACCCGTTCAGGGTTACTATACATTCATGCCTCATCGTACATGTGAGACAAAACAATTATTGAAATTTAATTGATTATTAGTCATACTATGTTGACTAATAATCAATTGAACATGTTAATTATTTGTTTCACTTACGATTAGCAATGTTTGTATTTCAACCATTCTTAGATTGTCCAATGTAGACAGTTCAGGAAGTTGTATTTACATTTTTGTCATCTTTCACGCTTAGTCAATTGTCATTATATATTTCGAGCACGTCTCTACTTGTGTTTTTTGGGTGCATAGTGAGGTTTTGTGACAATTTGTTAGTGATGGAAAACTAGTAATATGTTCACTTCCCCCATCTTGTACTTGGAGAGCCAAGGGGAGATACTATCGAAATTTATAATGACTACGACGAAGGAATTTGAGCGATTGATCGCAATGTAAATACAATATTCCTGAATGGCATAGGATCTATACCCTTTAGACGGAAGGTGATTGATTATAGGATTCATGATGCATGCGTCATAAACGTTATGAGAATGTAATCAACACCATTTACTTGAACATATTATATGGTAGTTAATGAACATGGATAATAGTTAAATGAATGCTTGGGGTAGGTTTTTGCCGGAATACGTGAAAGGGGTACATAATTTAATAGAGTTCGTGCGTCCTCGTGCATACAAAGCTAGTAGAATAAGGCGTCCTTGCAAGAAATGCCAAAACATAACATTCAAATACATTGATTTTGTTCATATATATTAATTAGACTTTGGAATGGATAAAAGATACACAACATGGGTGTTCCACGGTGAAGATTACGCAGTTTAGAGCGATGATGATGACGATGAAGATGAGGGGACAAATATAGTAGGGGATGATACACGTTCGGAAGGGTTAATTGAAATGTTAGGTGACTTGAAAGGGCGATTGGAGTGGACACAGACAATGTTAGTGTGTCACGTACTAGTGATCAATCTATTTCAGTAGGTACCATACCTTGCAATCCTAGTACATTGAATCAACTCGGTATACCATTTGCTAATCTTATGAGAGATGTACGGGTGCCCTCATATCTAAACTATAAAAAGTTCTCAAAATTAGAGTTTCTGATAAAGTTGCTTCATGCAAGGACAATGCATGAGTTATCTCAAAAGTGCATTTAACATGCATTTAAGCCTTATTAAGGTGGCACTGCCTGATGGTGAAACACTTCCGAAGTTCTTTTATAAGGCGAAGACATATATGTGTGAATTGGGTCTCGGTTACACTCTAATACATGCGTGTATGTATGATCACTCTTTTATGGTGAATATGAAAATGCAAATGAGTGCCCAGAATCTGGTGAACCAAGGTATACAACTAATCAGAAGAAGAGTAAAAAGATCTCCCAAAAAGTTTTGCAATATTGTCCATTTATCCCGCGATTGCAACGATTGTACATGTGTAAAAAGATTGCTACTGATATGAGATGACATAAAGAGAAACGTCTTCAAGAGGAAAACACCCTTAGCTATCCAGCGGACTTGGAAGTTTGGGTCGAGTTTGATAAAATGTATCATTGGTTTGCTAGTTTTTTTCGAAATATCAGACTTGCCCTTGCTTCAGATGGGTTCAATCCTTTCAGTAACATGAACAACCTGTATAGCATGTGGCCAGTTATGATGATGTCATACAATATACAGCCATGGCGATGTATGATAGAACCCTTCATTTATATCTCTCTACTTATTCCCGGACCGAGCGCACTTGATAATGATATTGATGTTTACTTGCATCCGTTAATTGACGAGTTGAAAGATCTATGGGAAAAACGAGTGGAGACATTCGATGTGGGAACCGGAACAACATTTTGGATGCATGCTGCATTGTTGTGGACAATTAATGATTTCCCTGCTTACGACAACCTATCGAGTTAGAGCACAAAAGGTTACTTAGCATGCTCAGTGTGTAATAAGGATGCTGGGCCCTTATCCTTGAAGCATGGATGCAAGTTATGCTTTATGTGTCATCGTTATTTTCAATGACTTGGACATCTTTGGAGGACTCGTGGCATCAAAAGCTTTAATGGAAAACCAGAATGAAGGTTGCAGCCAAAGTGACTAAGCAGGGAAGAGATATTAAACCAATTCAGGTTGATCGGAGATGTGAAATTTGGGAAACCACAAAACAATGGAAAAAAGAAATGTACTGAGTGGGAGTTGAATTGAACAAAAAGAAGCATCTTCTTTGAGTTGTCTTACTGTCTAATGTTGAATTAGGTGTAATCCTAAGAGGGGGGGGGGGTGAATTGGGTATTTTCAAATTCTTTGACTCTATTTACCTCTTAATCCCTACTTGTATATTTAGCAAACCAATTTCAGGGATTTATAACAAAAGAAAATTTAATTTACCAATGAGTTCTTATTACCTAATTAATTGTGTGCAATATTGTTTAACCTACACATGCAATATGAACAATTTAAATGTAGTGCTGAAAGTAAAGAGTAACGGAAAGAGAGAAGACAAACATGATTTTTACAAGGTTCAGCCAATTCGGCCCACGTCCTCGCCTTGAGCAACCACTCAAGGATTTTATTAAAATCTCTGCTCCTTAAATTGGGACGGAACTTCTCTTATAATCTGCTGTTTACAAGAGGTACAATTTCCTCCTACCCTGTTGCTTACAAGAGATACAACTCTCTCCTCAAACCCTGGTTCACACACCGAACCGTGAATACAATAGAATTTGTAAAAACACTCAAAAATGCTTCCAAATAAAAGCTCGTGAGTACAATTCAAATTTCTAATACATTAACAAATGATAAAATTTGAAGCTCAAAATGTATGAAACGATATAATCGTTTATATATGATATGCTTGAACACACAAATCCCTTTTTATCAAGTCTCCCAAAAATGCTTGTATAAAAACAATGTTTTGGAGATCTTAGGTTAGATCTTTGAATATGAAGATAACTTTGTAGATTGCAAAGATGCTAAATACACTTTGTCAAACAAACTATATTTCTTTAAATATTTCAAACTCAATGTGATCTTGACAATATTGACTTAATGTATATATATATATGTATCTCTAAGATGATAATGCCAAAGATCAACAAACTTAATATTGGATTTTTAGAAAATATCCTTCAATATGTATATAGATAGTTATGCACTTCTAAGGATATATGTATATTCAAACAGTTTAGATGTATTCAAAAATATTAGTTTTAAACTAAGAATATACTTGAATAAAGAAACTTTAATCAATGGTCAAATACAAAACTTTCTCAAGTATTGAGTTTATCAAAAAACGATCTTTATATGAATGTGAAAACTCAATATCAAGCTTCTCTAAAGCTATCAAAACAGATGGTGATATGAGATTCTCTAACAAAACTAAATGTAATAAACAAACCTCAAACCAAGTTGAAGCACAAGATGTATAATAGAGATCCCTTTAGATTTTCTGAGGTGATTTGCCCAAAGATGATGTGTAGAAACTATAACGAAGGCAAACGTACAACAATCAACTCAAGTATCCCTGTTTTCTTTTCAACAAGATGTGTTCTTCACTTTATGTTGATCTTCTTGTGTTTAGCTTACGTACTTGGGTTTAGATAATCAGTATTTATAGTGTTTTATCCTTAGAATTGATCTCAACCGTTGGATCAGAAGATAGCTCGCGTGTTTACACAATAAAAATTAAATTTTTAATCCTTCCTGCAAGTCCAGATGACTGAGACCAAGGGCCCATACGACTGAAGTCATTTTTATCTTTTGAAAAAAAATAGCTTGGACATAGGGTCAGACGACTGAAGTTTCGAGTTCAGACGACCGAAGTGTCAAGTTCAATCATCTGAGGTGCTTCTGCCAGTTTCTGTTTTTCCCAAATAAATCTTCAGACAACTGAGCTTATTCTTCAGACGTCTGAGGAAATTCTTCAGTCATCTGAACTTAAAGTTCATTCAACCGAAGTCCCCAATTTTTGCATATTTACTTTCCAGTTCAAAAATTTGTTTTGCTTTCTTTCTTTACTCTTTTATAAAAACATTTTCTAGGGTTTGACATTTTCTAAGTCCATAAATATCCCCTAATGATGTTCATGAAATGCATGAGTCCTAAAATCATTCTAAGGTATATGTTGAGCCTCAAATTAAATCATACGAAAATGTAAATACATGGGGTCTAAGTACCCATTCCAAAGATGTGCTTGAACTTTACCGTTTGCATCTTGATTCTTGTACTCTTTGAGTTCCATGGATCTTGCCAAGATATGTGTGCTTTACTTTAAGGCTTCCATGACTTGTTATCCTTCCGTTCATACTTGATATGGTTCCTGTTCACAAACTCAACGCACAGATCAAATACCAAGTGATTTGTCATTATCAAAATCGGATTGGACTCATAGAGTCAACAACCTCCTCCTTTTTGATGATGACAAATACACGAGCAAAAAGAATATATGATTGGTTATTCCTAACAAGGCTCCCCCTCAATTGATGCATCAAATATCCAATGAATGACAAAATGCTCATGATGTTTCAACAATTTTGTTATTATACTTCTCCCCCTTTTGCACAATTAGTTTTGCCAACAATTTTTGCTTCTGATTCTCCCCAACACAAAGTTTTAATTTTAGCTCTTTTTTCTCGATTTCTCTTATTTATGCTTTTTCTCCTTATTTCTATTATATTATTTTTGCTCCCAATTTTCTCCTCCTTTTTGACATCAACAAAAAAGCGTAAAATAATAAAACATGAGTAGATGTACCCTTATGTTCATATCCCCTTAGAAATTTTAAGGTTTTAAACATGTTCAACCATTAAAAAAAATTCTTTCTCATGCTTTTTGACATCAACTATCCTCCTTACTAACGCATAAAATTTCAAAGATTACATGAGGATACCAAATGTTGATTAAATGTTATGTCAAATTTTTGTTACCAATTGTGGATTAATGCAATACCGAAAATTTGATTAATATGATGACAAGTGATTACATCGTAAGTGACATTGCTCCCCTTGAATTATATCATCTAATATAATTCTAGGCAACCTTTCGACTATGCATGAGACCTAATTCATGCCTAATTTGGATAAACCTATCCTTCGCAAGTGGTTTTGTGAATATATCTGCCCATTGTTCATCCGTGCATACAAATTCTAATGTCACATCCCCTTTTTGTACATGGTCACGAAGAAAGTGATGTCGTATTTCTATGTACTTAGTTCGTGAATGTAATATGGGATTCTTTGAAATATTTATTGCACTCGTATTATCACATCTAATAGGGATTGTTTCATAACTTAATCCAAAATCTTTCAGTTGTTGCTTCATGTATAGCGTTTGAGCACAACAACTACCTGCCACTATGTATTTAGCCTTAGGTATGGAAAGAGCTACTGAGTTTTGTTTCTTGGAAAACCAAGAGACTAAGGAATGTCCTAAGAAATGATATGTACCACTCGTGCTCTTCCTATCCACTTTGCTACTCGCAAAATCAGCATCTGAATAGCTGAGAATCTCAAAAGATGTGGACTTAGGATACCATAATCCAATTTCCATGGTTCCTATTAGGCATCTAAGTATTCGTTTAACGTCTAATAGATGTGACTCTTTTGGTGCCTCGTGAAATCTTGCGCACAAACATACGCTAAACATTATATCAGGTCTACTGGCAGTTAGATATAATAAGCCACCTATCATTCTATGATATAACTTGACTTCTTTTGGTATATCTTGTTCATCTTTGTCTAATTGCAATGAAGCGCTCATAGGTGTACCTAATATTTTTCCATCTTCCATATTAAACTTTTTGAGTAGGATTCTAATATACTTTGATTGATTTATGAATATTCCATGTTTTGCTTGTTTGATCTGAAGTCTTAGGAAGAAATTCAGTTCATCCATCATGCTAATCTCAAATTCATTTTGCATGATATTGACAAATTTATTACACAATTCTTTATTTGTAGTGCCAAATATGACGTCATCTAC
The DNA here is from genome assembly GCF_029873635.1 of Malania oleifera. Taxonomy (NCBI): domain Eukaryota; kingdom Viridiplantae; phylum Streptophyta; class Magnoliopsida; order Santalales; family Ximeniaceae; genus Malania; species Malania oleifera. Next base: position 112,997,038 of record NC_080419.1, on the reverse strand, counting down.
ATATACTTGTACTATGAGAATGTCATCTTTCTTAGACTTTATCAACAGGGTTGTATCTATCTTTCCTCTTATAAATCCATTTTCTAATAGAAAACCGCTTAGCCTTTCATACCAAGCTCTAGGAGCTTGCTTTAAATCGTACAAGGCTTTTTTCAGTTTATACACATGATCTGGATTCTTATGGTTTTCAAAGCCTGGGGGTTGTTCTACATACACTTCTTCATTTATGTAGCCATTTAAAAATGCGCTTTTGACATCCATTTGATATAATTTGAAACCCTTAAAAGCTGCATATGCTAAGAGCATTCAAATGACTTCCATTCTAGCTATAGGTGCAAATGTTTCTTCAAAATCTATACCTTCTTCTTGATTATATCCCTGAGCTACTAATCTAACCTTATTTCTCACAACTATTCCATGTTCATCTTTTTTATTCTTATATATCCACTTGGTTCCAATGATTGATTTATCCTCATGTATGGGAACTAGTGTCCATACTTTATTTCTCTCAAATTGATTTAACTCTTCTTGCATAGACAACACCCATGATTCATCCTCTATAGCTTCATTCACATTCTTAGGTTCTTCTTGAGATAGGAATGCGAAATAACTAATCATATTCCTAAGCAAGGATCGAGTGGTTACTCCACATAATGGTTCACCTATTATTTGATCTATGGGATGATTCTTTATATATTTCCATTCTCTAATTGATTCATTAACCTCATTTTCAGTTTGATCAATTTCAATGGATGGTTCTTTAAGTTCATTTATCTTTTTTGAATCATCCTCAATGGATAGTTATCTCAATTTCATCTTCATCAGCTCTTTTGGAGAAGAGATTTGACTCATTGAACACTACATGAATAGATTCTATGATCATTAATGTTCGTTTGTTATATATTCTATAAGCTTTACTATCTAAGGCATGCCCTAGGAAGATACTTTCATCAGATTTCACATCGAATTTTCCTAAATGCTCATTGTCTCTAAGTATAAAACACTTACAGCCAAAAACATAAAATATATGATATGTTTGGTTTATGACCATTCCATAACTTGTACGGAGTCTTATTAAGTAAAGGTCTAATCAGAACTCTATTTAGCACATAGCAGGCGGTATTTACTGCCTCAACCCAGAAGTACTTAGGTAATTTATGTTCGTTAAGTATAGTTCTGGTCATCTCTTGTATAGACCTTTTTTTCCTTTCAACTACACCATTCTGTTGTGGTTTTCTAGGTACTAAAAAGTTATGGGTAATTCCTAATGAATTACAATAGTCTTCCATGCCTTGATTTTTGAACTCTCTACTCCTATCACTTCGAATTTTAGTAATTGTATATCCCTTTTCATTTTGGATTTTCTTACACAGGTTTATAAATTGTTCACATGCTTTATCTTTGTGACCTAAGAATAGTACCCATGTGTATCTTGAAGAATCATCAACTATGACAAAGGCGTATGATTTTCCTCCTAAACTCTGAATTGGGTTTGATCCAAATAAGCCTAAGTGTAACATTTGGAGTGGCCTAGTAGTGGAGATTTCTTTCTTCTTCTTAAAGCTTGTTCTTGCTTGTTTTCCTAGTTGGCATGCATCACAGATTTTATCTTTCACAAATTTAGTCTTAGGCAGTCCCTTAACTAATTCTTTCTTAACTAGTTTTGAGATTAAATCCATGTTTGCATGTCCTAGTCTCCCATGCCAAATCCAACTAATTTCATTCATAGCAGATAAGTATGTCATGCTCTGTGAAGTTAAGTTATCAAAGCTTGTGGTATATACATTCTCATGACACTTAGCAGTGAACAATATCTTATTATCAGTTTTGTGTTCAACAGTGCACTTGCCATGCTCAAAAGACACTTTGTAACCTTTATCACATAGTTGGCTTATGCTCAATAAGTTGTGTTTTAAACCTTCAAATAATAAAACATCATCTATAATGAGTGAGGAATCATTACCGACTTTACCTACACCTATGATCATTCCCTTAACATTATCTCCAAAAGTAACAAACCCTTCATTCTTAGGTGTGATGGATGTGAACTTCCCTTTATGCCCAGTTATGTGACGTGAGCATCCGCTATCCATATACCATCTATCTTTTGAGAATGCTGATCTTAAACATATCTGCAAGACACAATAAAAAAACTAGCTTTGGTACCCAGATTTTCTTGGGTTCAGGAGGGTTAGTACTAGATTGACCTTGACCTTCCATACTTTCTTAATTTTTACATCTTTATTTTTGAAATGAGAGTCGAATTGTATGTGACCCAACCTTCTACATTTAAAACATGTAGTTTTTCTATAATAATTCTTAGTTGGAACCTATAATTTTGATTCTCTTCTAAAATAACCCATGTAAAGGTGTCTATTCTTTAGATTTTCCTTTCCATTAAAACCAAACCCTTCCTTTTCTAGGGAATTTCCTTGAGATCCTAGGAGCTTTTCAAAATTGTTTCGTCCCTCAGTAAATTTACAAACAATTTCAGCTTTATCTTTCAAATCCTTTTTTAACTCATCAATTTTCAAATCTTTAACTTTTATGAAAGATGCATGAGATTCATTTTGGCGTTCAACCAAATTTGAAAGTTCTTTGATTTTTATTTTCAACTCAGATATTTTATTTGTTTTCTTCTCAAGCATTTTAATAGAGTGTAGGTATTCTTGTTTCAGTTCATCATATGAAATCAAGTCATTTTTATTTTGAAACTCACTAGAATAATACGAAGATGATGAAAATGATGATTGTACCTCAAGGTCATCATGTGCCATTAGACACAGATTGGAAATCTCGTCGTCATTGGATTCAGATTCTAAACCGCTAGTGCTATGAGTATCCCAACCGACTTTTAGCGCCTTCTTCTTTTTCTTTGAGGCTTTCACGAGCTTGGGGCACTCAGGCTTGATGTGTCCAATTTCTTGGCAATTGTAGCATGTTGGAGGATCTTCCTTATTTTTCTTCATGTTAGGCTTCCCTCCTTCTGATTTAGAGTTTCACAATTTTCTGTTTAACTTCTTGTTCTTCTTGAAGAACTTCCCGAACTTCTTTATTAGCAAGGCCATGTCATCATCCATTTCGGAATCACTTCCTTCACTTGAATAGCTTAATGATACCTTAAGTGCAGTGACCTTCTTTGCTTTGCTTTGCTCATTTTTCCTCTCATTTATTGCTAGCTCATATGTGATGAGCGATCCAATAAGTTCGTCCACCGACATTTCCTTGAGATTTCTCCCTTCTGCTATTGTCGTAGCTTTCACTTCCCAAACTGGAGGTAGTCCCCTGAGTATTTTCCTAAACAACTCATAAGTAGGGTAAGTCTTTCCAAGTGCATTTAAGGAATTAATGATGTGTGTGAATCTAGTTTACATGGATTGTATGGATTCATCAGTAGTCATTTTAAATGCTTCATATTCGCTAGTGAGCATGTCTATCCTACTATTCTTGACTTCCTTAGTGCCTTCATATATAACTTCTAATTTTTCCTAAATTTCTTTAGTTGAGTTACACTCCATTACCCTATTAAATTCATTGACATCTAATGCACAAAAAAGTAAGTTCATGGCAGTAGCATTTGTTGACCTTATAGGTCATATTCCTGTTTTGATTATGACAAATACTCATGTATTTAATGGCTATCTAGTTCATATGCAGGTATTCTAATTGATAGATCATAATGATAGCACAAAGAGGGATTGAAGTTGAAGACCCAATATTATATTGTATTTCATTATTATTTAAAGGGTCTGTAATAGTAATTAAGGTTTTTGGTTTGTACATTATAACCATGATTTAATAGGTAAGCTCAAAATGAAAATGTCCTTAAAAAGACCTTAGGGAATACCCATGGTCGACCGACATCGGACTTTTTAGGTGTCTTGAAAAAGGCCTAGAAATGATCCTAGGACACTTACTCACTCACTTGCATGTATTATACTTTTTAATTGAGTGTTTGTTGAAAGAAATAGGACCGAAATGCACATTTTGTGCACCTTCGGTCGACCAACCTAGGTTGTTCATTCTACCCCAGTCGACCAAACCCTCATGAAGTCAACACTTTGACTTCCTGGTCGACCGAGAGAAAATTGTATACCAATGGTTTGGTCGACCGAGGGTCCTTAGGAGTTGTCCCAACGATCTGGTTGACCTACAAGCCCAATTCAAATATGCTTGGTTGACTGAACCATGCTATTTGGAAAAATCGTCCTTTACGGTCGACCGATACCATAGTTTAATTTTCTCCTGGTTGACCGAACCTCGAAAATTGCCCTTGACACATATATCTGGTCGACCGGACTTCTCGGGTTGCTCTGAATTTTTTACCGTAGTTAAATATTTTAAACATGTTTCTTTATTTTAAAATGATTTAAAACTTTCCTAATAATTCCCAATAGGTTCCCAACGGTTATAATTCATGGGGTGTCTATAAATACCCCCTCATTTGTGATTATTATCAGGAGATTAGAAGATTTGATTAGGGAAAATTCTTTGAAAATCCAAAATCCTATACTACTCATTTTCTTACTCCAATCACTTATACTTACCTTCTTTGATTGCTTAAATTCTCTGTAAGTTAATTGAGTGTTTACATCAATAGGTTTGTTCTCTCATTCTTATTTGATTGATTTATTTTTACTGAGAGCTAGATCTAAGTATTCTTAGGAGACTTTATTAATAAGTCTATCCTAAGAAAACTTTGTTAGATCTTCTAAGATTGCACCTTCATTGCAGCATCTTAAGAAGATTGTATTTGTTTTTGGTTGCAAAATATTTTCAGAATACTTTCAAATATCTAGTGTGTTTTGTCTTGATAAATCTTTGAAGAGATATTTATTTGTGTGATAAAAATCTTTGTGGCAATATTCATTGAGTTATATCTTCTGCGAAATACAAAGATTAAAACTCTTTTTTGCAAACCAAACTTATACGTTACTTGAGCTTTATATGATTGAGTAGATCTGCCGGTTGAAATATATGAAGCTTGACTGATATTTTTGTTTGAGCACTTTTATTGAACATCTTGTGATACAAAGATCATACTTGTTAACACTCTCACGCACTCATTACTTTGATAGTAAATATATTTGAGAGTAGACAACTTAGACCATATGGAGCTTACATATTATATCATTTGGTTGTGTATGTGATTGCGCGTAATTGGGTACACTTCTTCTTTACTTGAAAGCATATTCATTATACCATTTCATTGTATTTCGAATACTGTTGTATTCCAGGCTCGAGCCTGAAGAGGGAGACTAGCCCTTTGAAATAGTTCTGAATTGGCTTAGACCCGGTTAGGAAAGTTAGGTGTGTCATTCTGGTAAGGCGTGTCGGCTGAGGTCAGCCCCTTGAATTGACCTAAGTGTAATCGGTGCCGCTCCACCATTTAAGTGAGCCTTTAGTGGAATCCTCAGGCTTGCGAGCTAAAGGCCGGGACGTAGACACAGTTGGCCGAATCCCAAGAACATATCATGTGTTCCTTTACATTTCCGTACTTTACATTTACCGCACGTGTATGTTATTGTGTGAATGATGTGCTTGATTTAAATTTCTGCATATCTTATATATCTACACATTTGGAATTATATAGATCGACCCTAGGTTGTATTATACGGATATTTTATTTAACCTAGGAAAAAGTTTTAAATTCCAGTTCACCCCCCCCCCTCTTGGGAATACACCAAAGCTAACAACATTGATTTATACTGACTTCCAGTCTTCCTCGGTATATTCATCTTCAGTTTTAGGTACATTAGTCTTATCAATTGCTTTCATGAGATTGTGATTTCCCTTAGTCACTATTTTCCAAACCTTCCAATTTACATTCAATAGATATATGCTCATCCTAAGTTTCCAATGGGTGTAGTTTACACCACAGAAAATTGGTGGTCTAGTGGATGAGTGTCCCTCACCGAATGGAGTTACACTGATATGTGTCATGTGATATTTTTACAAATGAACTATTAAGCCTATGTATACCCGCTCTGATACCAATTGTTGAATTAGGTGTAATCCCAAGAGAGGAGGGGGGTGAATTGGGTATTTTCAAATTCTTTGACTCTATTTACCTCTTAATCCCTACTTGTATATTTAGCAAACCAATTTCAGGGATTTATAACAAAAGCAAATTCAATTTACCAATGAGTTCTTATTACCCAATTAATTGTGTGTAATGTTGTTCAACCTACACATGCAATATGAACAATTTAAATGTAGTGCTGCAAGTAAAGAGTAAAGGGAAGAGAGAAAATAAACGTGGTTTTTACGAGGTTCAGCCAACTTGGCCTACGTCTTCGCCTTGAGCAACCACTAAAGGATTTTACTAAAATCCCTGCTCCTTAAATTGGGACAGAGCTTCCTTTACAATCCGCTGCTTACAAGAGGTACAACTTCCTCCTACCCTGTTGCTTACAAAAGATACAACTCTCTCCTTAAACCCTGGTTCACACATGGAACCGTGAATACAATAGAATTTGTAAAAACACTCAAAAATGCTTCCAAATAAAAGCTTGTGAGTACAATTCAAATTCCTAATACATTAACATATGATAAAATCTGAAGCTCAGAATGTATGAAACGATATAATCGTTTATGTATGATATGCTTGAACACACAAATCCCTTTTTATCAAGTCTCCCAAAAATGCTTGTATAAAAACAATGTTTTGGAGATCTTAGGTTAGATCGTTGAATATGAAGATAACTTTGTAGATTGCAAAGATGCTAAATACACTTTGTCAAACAAACTATATTTCTTTAAATATTTCAAACTCAATGTGATCTTGACAATATTGGCTTAATGTATATATATGTATCTCTAAGATGATAATGCCAAAGATCAACAAACTTAATATTGGATTTTTAGAAAATATCCTTCAATATGTATATAGATAGTTATGCATTTCTAAGGATATATGTATATTCAAACAGTTTAGATGTATTCAAAAATATCAGTTTCAAACTAAGAATACACTTGAATAAAGAAACTTTAATCAATGGTCAAATAAAAAACTTTCTCAAGTATTGAGTTTATCAAAAAACGATCTTTAAATGAATGTGAAAACTTAATATCAAGCTTCTCTAAAGCTATCAAAACAGATGGTGATATGAGATTCTCTAACAAAAAAAAAATGTAATAAACAAACCTCAAACCAAGTTGAAGCACAAGATGTATAATAGAGATCCCTTTAGATTTTCTGAGGTGATTTTCCCAAAGATGATGTGTAAAAACTAGAACGAAGGCAAACGTACAACAATCAACTCAAGTATCTCTGTTTTCTTTTCAACAAGATGTGTTTTTTGCTTTATGTTGATCTTCTTGTGTTTAGATTATATACTAGGGTTTAGATAATCAGTATTTATAGTGTCTTACCCTTAGAATTGATCTCAACTATTGGATCAAAAGATAGCTCGCGTGTTTACACAATAAAACTTAAATTTTTAATCTTTCCAACAAGTTCAAATGACGGAGGCCAAGGGTCCAGACGACCGAAGTCATTTTTATCCTTTGAAAAAAAATAGCCTAGACATAGGGTGAGACGACCGAAGTGTCGAGTTCAGACGACCGAAGTGTCAAGTTCAGTCATCTGACGTGCTTCTGTCAGTTTCTGTTTTTCCCAAATAAATCTTTAGATGATTGAGTTTAGTCTACAGACGTCTGAAGAAATTATTCAGTCATTTGAACTTAAAGTTCAGTCAACCGAAGTCCCCAATTTTTGCATATTTACTTTCCAGATCAAAAAGTTGTTTTGCTTTCTTTCTTTGCTCTTTTATAAAAACATTTTCCAAGGTTTTGAAATTTTCTAAATCTATGAATATCCCCTAATGATGTTCATGAAATGCATGAGTTTTAAAATCATTCTAAGGTATATGTTGAGCTTCAAATTAAATCATATGAAAATGTAAATACATGAGGTCTAAGTACCTATTCCCAAGATGTGCTTGAACTTTACCGTTTGCATCTTGATTCTTGTACTCTTTGAGTTCCATGGATCTTGCCAAGATATGTGTGCTTTACTTTAAAGCTTCCATAACTCGTTATCCTTCTGTGCATGTTTCATATGGTTCCTGTTCACAAACTCAATGCACAGATCAAATACCATGTGATTTGTCATTATCAAAATCAGATCTGACTCACGGAGTCAACATCTAATATTCTAACTATATTACCTATGCAAGAGAAATTCGATATGGACATTCTCCACGCAGACCATGTGAAGAGGGCGGTGGACGTGCAACTGTGCAATAAATTTAAGACCTATCGTGCCAAAATGCGAGAACATTTTTAGGCAATGGGAGATCAAGCAAAAACACACCCATACGATAAGATATTCTAAGAGGATTGGGAGGTGGTGTGTCGCCATTTCCACGACCCATACTATAAGGTGATGTGTTTATATTATAATAACTACTTTTTCACATTGATGTGGCTAATAAAAAGTCATTACATCTTTTTTGTAGGCTATATATGGAAAAAATACTGCGAATCGTAGCAAACTCCCTATGACGCATTGCGGTGGGTCGAGGTTATTTGTAAATCATTGAAGGGTAATTGCTATATATAAAACTATCTAACCATTTTTTGAATTAATATTAATGATGTTTTAAATAATAATGTAGTGTGATCCCGAGATTGGCGCAGAGGAGCTGCTTCCGGATCTCTATCAGAGAGCACACCAAAGGCGATCGGGGGAGTGATGCGGGGTGCGCAGGGCAAACATGTAAGTCAAAGAAAATATTTAGTTTATAATTTGATTCAAAACATTGAAGTTGTATTCTTATTTCTTCCTCTTTATCATTTTCATGACTAAAAATAGGCGAAGATGGTTTAGTTGAGGGATGCACCTATTTCAGAGGGGAGTAAGAAAATGACAGATTACCAACTGCTCAGGTGCTTAAGAAACGAGCAGGGGGCTGGGTGAAAGGTCTTGAAAGTGGATACATCACCCTAACAACATCATCTTCTATGGGTGCGGTGTCTCGTTCTAAGATGGAACGAGCAAGTTAGGATGCCGAGTCTCGGGAAAAGGAGATGGTTTAGCAGATGCATATGATGGAAATGGAGAACCAGCAATTGAAAGACATGGTGTCTAACATTGAAGTGTGGAACCAACAATTGAAAGACAAGGTTTCCAACATTAAAGTCACGCTTGCAGCAATTCTAAATAGGCAAGCACAATTCGAACAAATGATGTGTCAATCTCGACCAGATGATGTAGGTTGCTCCTCTCATTAGAAGGTATGTAAAACGTAGTTTGAACTACATGCTGATAGTTCTGTTGCTTGTTTAATTCTATTCATATGCTGAATTGTGAATTGTTGGGAGATACTGGAACTGTATGCTTGTGCTGTTAGGACTTGATTTATCTTTTTTGCAATTTCATATATGCGTAGACAAACCCTAGGTTGTGTACTACTATTACTGGTTTAGCTAAACTTAGGAAGAACTTTTGTGACTTGCAGGTTTAGGAAATGTTCTATTTACAAACGGCATATTGTTGAAAATTTGTTAAATTCCAACACTTTCATAATCTCCTCCCAAATAAATCTTCCAAACACTAGCCTATAAGTAATACATGAGCCTCCTAACTCCTTAACTAATGATCTAACAACATTAAACTCCCAACTTAAGACCCAAATAAGGAAACTAAGATCAAGAGCATACATAAAATCTAGTCAAAATAAAGATCTATATCCATAACAAGTAGGTCCATTGATTTAGAAGAAGGTGGCTCCTCTCATTAGAAGGTATGTAAAACGTAGTTTGAACTGTATGCCAGTAGTTCTGTTGCTTGTTTAATTCTATTCATGTACTAAATTGTGCATTGTTGGAAGATATTGGAACTGTATTTCTTGTACTGTTAGGATTTGATTTATATTTTCTACAATTTCATATATGCATAGAAAGACCATAGGTTGTGTGCTACTATTGTTGGCTTAGCTAAACCTAAAAAGAACTTTTATGACTTGCAGGTTTGGGAAATGTTCTATTTACGCATGCCGTCGAAAATTTGTTAAAATTCTAATGTTTTCTTGACCTCCTCCTAAATAAATCTTCCAAACACTATAGCTTACAAGTAATACAAGAGCCTCCCAACTCCTTAACTAGAAGATCTAATAACATTAAATTCCCAACTTAAGACCCAATTAGGGAAACGAAGATCAAAGGCATGCATAAAATCTAGTCAAAATAAAGATCTTTATGTATGTATGTATGTATGTGTGTGTGTATATAAATTTAAATAGATCATAGTGTTTCAAAGCTTACGTTTTTTTTTGTACCACTTATAAGATGCATTCATTACTGGTTGGATTATTTTGAACTATTTAGTGTAAACACCCAAGTTTGAAACATATTTCTATGGAAAATGTCCTATTTATAGGGGAAATGCTGTCAAAATTTTTCAAAACTTCTATAATTTTGGAAAACATAATCTTCTGGACTTTCATGCTTATCATTGTCTTTATTTTTGAGTCATAAGGTTGTCTTGAGCACATTGAGCATCTGTATGATGCAAAAATCTTCTGAATTGCATGCTTTTGTGACTTACAAGTTTGGAAAATGTTCTATTTACAGACGGCATGTTGCCGAAAATTTGTTAAATTTCTCCTAAAATAATCAAAGCCATGTACCATATTTATGAGAATGATTATAGTGTGCTGAATGTTAAAACATTTTTGAAAGGATGAATGAAGTTCAAATGAATTTTGAGCTTCATCTCTAAATTTTCTTCTGCATATGCTAAGTGAAAATTCTGTCAATAATGAACTCATTTGCATTTTTGATTATTATAGTTGTTTTTGAGTCCTAAAGAAGCCATGTAAACCATTATCAACATCACATTCTATTTTTTCATAGAATTATAGTATGATATAGATTGTTTATGGGATGCATAAACACATTACATTATTTAATGCTGATTATATGAAGATCTTGTATACTCATAAAATTCATTAATTACTAGTTGGATTATTGTGAACTGTTTAGTGTAAACACTTAGGTTTCAAACATATCTCTATGGAAAATGTCCTATTTATAGGAAAAATGCCGTCAAAACTTCTCAAAATTGATAAAACTTAGCTATTTAAAATAGTACCAATTTTTTTTTAACTTTCTTCGAATACCTGATTATTTTTCTATCAAATCATTGATACTTATAGTATGTATATGGTCAAAAATCCTGTACTAATTTTTTTTATTTTATAATTCTTAATTTGTAGGGTTTGCGGCTGTCACAAGATCAACATGATGTCATGCATTACAATCGGATGCAACTTTTGATTTTTTGATTTTTTGATTTTTTTTTGTTATCTGAATATATGATATTCATGTATAAAACATTCAGAATTTGTATAAAGTATTTGTATTTGATTTTGAATTAGAATTTTTAATAATTTATGAATCTTTTTAATAATTATGGTTTAATGTTATCTATGCAAAAATGTAATTATAGATTTTCACAGGAATTAATAATTAAAAAAAATATTAATTTGAAATTATTAGTGATGGTTTGAAAATCGTCACTAATAATTGTCTATAGATATCAGTGAAGGATCAAAACTGTCACTAATACTATACTATTAATGACAAATTTTGATCATTCACTAATGGCCAAGTATCAGTGATGGTTTTGATCCTTCACTAAAACCCAACTATTAATGACGAACCTAAAACCGTCACTAATACTACATTATTATTGACGGTTTATGATCCTTCACTAAATGTCAAGTATTAGTGATGATTTTGATATTTCACTAATATTTTGCTATTAGTGACGGTTTCAGGATTCCTTAGTAATAGTAGAGTATTAGTGATGGTTTTGATCTTTCACTAATACTACATTATTAGTGACGATTTTAAAATTCGTCACTAATAACCTACTATTAGTGATGAATTTGTGCCGAGCCAATATAAAATTTATAGTGACGGTATTGGGGTATAACTGCCACTAATACTACATTATTAGTGACAATTTCAAAATTCGTCACTAATAATTAGTAGTAGTGACAGATATAGTAACTAATTTAAAACTGTCACTAATACTTATAAATTTATTATTAATACTATTAGTGACGGTTTTATGATTATTAGTGACAGTTTTGATCCTTTACTAATAACATTATTTTTTGTAGTGACTTATGTGAGTATGAGTACATATTTGTATATATTTTTCCCACCTGATATATTTATTAAAATGGAATGTGTAATGGTATAATTAAACTCATATGGCCACACACTGTGAATAATTTATTCCATCTTATTGAGAGGTGTCTCACCTAGAAATTTAAACATTTCAGGTAATCAGGACCTTCGAGTAGAGAGAGCATCGACATAGAGGGGAGCTGGTACCTTGGTAGTCAAGGTAAGTGTTTTGTGTTGGGGATGTGTTTTGTGTAATCCCCTAAAGAATTTTATGTATTTTTTTGGGGATGTTTATAGACATGTGTATATATGGATGGTTAGTACTTTGGTATTTGTATTTGGGATGGTGTATATTGACTTCCGTTGTTAGGTATATTTATATGGGATAGACTGATTACCCGGTACCCACTGCAGGTCGGGTTATGTACAATATATGGTATCAGAGTTGGTTGACAGGTGATGATTTATTATTTATTGTTTATTAAAAAAAAATGGTAGGAAAAATAGAGGCATCACAGGTTGACCCGACCAATCGATTGTTTTTTTTTTTTTTTAACAGAACCCCAATTTTATTGATAGCTATCGCTTATGGTGGAGGAAAACTGTGGTTACAATTAGGACACAAGGGATTTACATATAAACTATAAAAACCACCTTAGACATCAAAGTCAATAAAATACGAGTACAATAATCCAAATAAACCAATCTAAATAAGTCTGTATGGAATCAAAACCAAACAAATCAAACATAAACAAAAACTAGAGGAAAACTAGAAGAAAACCAAATGATGTCAATTAAAGACGAAGGTTTGGAATACTCAGCTTATTTATTTAAGTGAGACCTCTCATTTTATTCGGTAGCACATTACCTCACTAGTTGTCTAATTTATTTACAAGTTCAATTTCCAAAACATATTGTAGTTAATTGAATAATTTTTTTGACTTTATTTAGTAATTTAATGTTATATTTTAAACTATCTAATCACAACAACAACAACAAACAACAAAACCAAGCCTTAGTCCCACTAGGTGGGGTCGGCTATATAAATTCTTTTCCGCCAATTTATGCGATCATGTACAATTTCTTTTGATAAATTTAAAGATATTGATTCCTTACCCACCATCTCCTCCCAAGTTATTTTAGGTTCACCCCTATCCCTTTTATTGCCCCCCCCCCCCCACAGTAACTAAGTCATTCTTCCTTACAAGTGCACTATGTGGCCTACATTGCAAGTTTTAATTTTAAGGGTATTCTATGATCATAGAGCACACTTGAAGCACTTCTCAATTTTATCTAACCTGCTTTAACTTTATATATTACATCATCTTCAATTTCTTTTTCAACTTGCATAATAGATCTAAGGTATCGAAATCTACGAGTGCTATTTATTTCTTCATCATTAAATTTAACTTTGTCTCCAATATTCCTTCTATCATTACTAAAATTACATTTCATATATTCTATTATATTTCTACCTATCCTAAAGCCTCTAGATTCCAAAACTTCTCTCCATAATTCTAACTCAGCCTCTACTCCGTCCCTAGTTTCGTCAATTAATACAATATCTTCTGCAAATAACATATACCATGAAACCTTCTTTTGAATACTCTTAGTCAATTGGTTTATTACTAAAACAAAAAGATAAGGACTCAAAGCAGATCCTTGATATACACCTATGGTGATTGGAAATTCTCTAATTTCTCCATATATTGTGGCAATATATGTCTCTAGCTCCTGCCCTTTTTCAGGACTCATTCTTCTTCCCTTTGCTCCCAGCAATAGCTTCTTTTTTTTTTTTTTCTCTCAATGATGTTCCCAAACCTAGTTATTTCTCCTCTCTCTCTCTCTCTCTCTCTCACACACACACACACACACACACACACACACACACACACACACACACACACACATTTATATGTTCTTTTGTTCTTCTCACTTTATCTTGTTTTCTTTTGTATTATTCTTCATTATTGTGGAGTGAAACATAAACTACTCCCAATATACTCCCTTACCTAGCCTTGAGCAAAACTAAAATGTTGTGCAAGGATTTATGACAATAATGGATTAATTGTGGATATATAATATTTTTTTTTATTAGCATTACCTTCACTATTCAACTATTATTTTTATAGAGATATTTTAATGATGTCATAATGGTGTAAAACATAATTAATTACTTATGAACACAATCATGATAAGCTAACCTAACGTGTGGTATTGCGTATTTGGGTTGCATAGGGCAAGTTCCCGTCGTTGCTCTTCCCAATTGAGGTAAAGAACATCCACAGAGCCAAACATGGAAGTGACTTTGGAGTCTATGATGCAGGAGGAAGGTATTTCTTTAATAGACTAATTACTTAAAAGGTTCGAATTTCAAGCATCACAAATTTTATGGTAATATGATCAAAATCTAAATCCTTCCATGTCAAACCACAAGTATGACTGTAAGAAATTTGCATAAACAAGTTTAAAATGCACATCTTGCACCGGAGAATCTAAAGCCCTACACACAAGATTTAAGCACTAAATTAAATATTTTTTCAGGTAACTTTTACTTGGACTTGTCCGTACCTCCTAGAAATATTTCTCCCACACATATATATATATATATATATATATATATATTGTTAGATTTTGCATGTGAGTGGGGCCAACAAAAAAGGAAAGAAGCGATGTGCGATTTGAACGTAATTCATGGATTAATTTATGAATAGATGAGTTGGACGTGGCATGCATTCATTTGAGGGGGGACTACTGACAAACACTCAAACCTTATCCTGACACATACCAAACAAAATAATAATGCGTGATATTTTATAGCCACGCGGGCATTTGGCTGGGGCACGTGAAAACTACTTTGAAATAATCCTGACACAGACGGACAAAAAAGATAATGCAAGATATTTTATTATCTCAACGTGATTCAGAGGGTACTTTTCAATCTCATTTGTGGAGTAATAAAAATTATATTTATGTAAATAAGGAAGAAATTTAATATAATTTAATATTTTATTTTATCTAAATTTTAATAAAATTTAAATATAAATTTTAAATATGTTTGATGCAGTGTGCTATTGCATTTTTTTTTTTTTTATCTTTTTATATTTGTACGATATTTTTAAAGCTATTAAGGTTTGTTAGTTCAGGGTAATTATAAAGTTTTTGTAACTTTAATTTTAGAGATCGAATTATCGTAATAAAACTTGATAGAAATAATACGTTCAAAAGAAAATTTCTTTAAAAACTTTCAACATATTTAATACAAATATTTCACATTCAAAAGACAACACTAAATGAGAATTAAAATCATTGACATCATGTTAACATCACTCAATTACAATAAATTTTTTTAAAAAATTGAAAAATAAAGGGCGCCACATGTACATCCCCACTGTGGGTGTACAAGCGGCCCACCAAGCCCAATCGACCTAAACCCGGTCCAGATAAGTTCAATCTGTCCAATTTTTCTAAAAGATTTTTTTATTGTTTATTATTTAATTTTATTTTTAATTTGATTTTCAATTTTAAAAATGGGGAAAAATTAGAGAGAAATCTAGAATATTTTGAAATTCAGAAAAAAAAAAAATAAGAAAACTATTTTTGAGTTGTTTTGAACAGAAATAAATAAGGAAATGTTTTCAAAAATCCAAAATTTTTTTTTTTTGAAATACTTGAAAAAATATTAGAAAAGTTTTATAAATTTTGGAAAAATTTGGGGATATTTCTAATGACTCTTTTGCTCAAAGTTGAACACTTTTCCCGACTTTTGTCTGGGTGCATCCGAATGATTTTAGAAAAGGTAAAAAATTATTTCAAACCTCACTTGTATTAACTCTGAAGAGAGTTTATCTAACAAGATCCTCTCGTTTGGAGGAATTATTAGACATTCTTAAATCACACTTTAATTTGCATTTCCCTTTTAAATTCTTTTATTGTTTTGTTCAATTAAGGGATAATTCATAATTAATTAGATACTGTTCGTAGAACGGGTACATAAGGGGTTGCTGATACCTTTCTCTTGCATAATTAAACTCCCAATCCCAACTCTGGTAAAAATAGATTGAGACTACTGGTTCCTTAACTTAGGATTAGTTTAATGATCAATCAAATGAATAGTAATTTGGTGTCCTAACTACTCACACTTAGGTAAATAATAAGCTAGTGGTGACTACATCAAACTCATAATATTATTATTTTTCACCATCCATGCCCTTCGCTAAAAACATCGGCATGGAGAATCTTGGATTTATAGGAAAAGGAGAGACTCAATGTTGAAAGATTTCCAATGTGGGACAAGTATGGGATGAAGACTGCTAGTTGTTGCTAGTTGCAACATGCCTTGAGCATTCTGTCCTACACTCCCTTATTGTCACTTCACTTGTAATTATAATTTTAATAAATAAATAATTATTAATGTTAATAAGAATTGTAAATTAGTAGTGCAAAAATTTAAATATAGAAAGGAAATTATAGATAGGACAGTACTTAAAATTTAGTAATATAATGTAAACATATTATTATTGATTTGAAAATGAAGAAATGGTTAAATTAAGAATTTAAATAGATGTAGTAACCAAAAATTAATGGGCTTCAAATTAAAATTGAACTTACTACTGAGCCTAATCGAGTTGTTCATGAGCCAAAATGAGCCAAGCCTATCATTGCTCATGCTCCACTCGCTCAATGAACAAGCTTGGCAAATCGCTCATTAGTATAATAAATGAACTTGAATGTGCACTTAAGAATTGAACTCCCAAACTGCTCATTGGTAGTTTAGTTGGTTTGCAGCCCTAATTCCTCGGAGGCAAAATAAAATCCATAACATTTTTCCAAAAAGAAGAAAAGAAAAACCATATATAAGGAGGCCACCATGTTATTTCCTTTGTAGACACCCGAATTTTAACTAGACCTTTTGAGAAAACTCGGTGTCATAAGAAGTCGACCTTGAATCCCGGGAATGGGAGGATCCGATCGAATCCCATTTTATTTCAAAATTGAGTCATCTTATTTCAAAATTGAGTCTCGGTTATTCTTAATTTCGAGTCACGGTTGTTTTAAGAAATGAGTTCTGGTCATGTTAAAAATTTAAGTCTAGGCTAGTTTGAATAAAATTGAGTTCTGGTTATTTTAAAATTTGAGTCTTGGTCATTTTAAAATTTGATTCTCGGTTATTTCAAATTTGAGTCCTGGTTGTTTTTAATTGAGTTATTTTCAAAATTAAGAAGTCCAAATATTTTTAATTGAACCCTGGGTGTTTTAAACTGAGTCTTGGTATTTTTAATTTTTTTAATTGAGTCCTTTCGATTTTTAAATTTGAGTTTTTTAATTTTTAAAAATGAGTCTTTAAATTGAGTTTGCAAATTTTCTGTGTCTTTTAAATTTTAAAGTTGAGGTCATTCAATTAGGTATTTTATGGAGTAGTTTTTTATTTTAACTTGAGTTCAGTCCTCTTTTCCGAGAATTAAGTCATCCTTTCGAGCTTTTCTTTTAAATAAAACTGGGCATATTAAATGGTTTGCATGGGCCATGAGTGGCCCATGAAACACAAGCTCCCATTGTAGTGATTCTAAAAAAATAAAAAAATAAAATAAAAAAATATAAAAAATAATATAAAAAATAAAAAATATAAAAATTATTATTAAAAAGGTAAAATTAAAATTTTTTTTTAAAATAAAATTAATTAATTAATAATAATTATTAATTAAATAATATAATAATAATAATAATATAATATTATAAAGATATAATATATATATATGTATATATATATATATATATATATAGAGAGAGAGAGAGAGAGAGAGAGTAAACCTTCCCCAAGGATCTTTGACCCTTCAGGATTCACGCACAGCAGACAGAGGGGCATCTTCATTTCCTCGTGCCCTCTCTCTCACTCCCCTCTATCTCATCTCTGTTATTCGGCCGATCAAAAATATGAAAATACTATTGGGCTCTACTCACCGCCACCGACATTTTTATTAGAGCGGATCTATCGTGGGGGCGGCGTAGGCATATCTCCTACGGTAAGGCAAAATCTCAAACTTACCTCAATTTTTCTTAAACTATAAGCCTCATTAATGAACGAAATTGTCAGGAGACTCATGGGGAGATTCTCTACAATCTAGTAAGAACGGGTTTTCGAATTTGAGCTCCAGGGTACCAATCCTAAATCGGGGATAAGTTTGATAATTTAGGCTTTTATTAGGCTATTTAGGGTATTCAGAATGTAGGGGAATTTTAGGGAAAGTTACTCTAAGAATTGTGACGAATAATATGGTAAAATTTGAATTTTAGGGCTCAAGGGTTTTTGAACATCTGGGGTGTAGGCCGGGGTGTTATCGGACTTTTACAGGAATCAGGTAAGAGAGATTAAGTTAAATCAGGAATTTTATTTAATTTGAACTGATTTAATTAATATATTTATTTAAGAATTTGAAGGTTATTTTGAAAACCAACCATTCGAAACAGATTTTACAAACTTAGGATATATGATATGAAATTTTTGAATAAAATGAATGGTGGAAAGTTTGTTTATTTATATGAATATGTTAAAATGAGGAAAATTGTGTGGTGGATGATTTAATTTGTATGAATTATTTTGTATTTGTATTTGGGATTTTGAAATACTTAATTGTTTGAGAAATACGGGGATTGTTGTGAAAAATACTGGAAATGTTTGTGAAAATACTGGAACTATTTATGAAATGCAGAGGTTTGAACTAACGGTCAATGGCCGAGTATTGTTTGGTTAGCTGAGGGCCAGGATTATTATTTGACGGCCGAGGACCAAGTTTTAATTGATGACTATATGCCGGATTGTATTTTTGGTTGGGGGCCAAGTTTTTGGAATAACAGGAAATATATGTAAATTAATGTTTTAAATGGTGATTTCTATTATTTAAATTGCATGATATGCTTTAGGAACCCTGGGGATCAGTGTATTGTGAGCACAGTACCATTGTTAGAGATTTGTAATGTGGCCGTGTGCGCCCACACTTGTATTGAGAGGTGTAGGGTAACCTTGTCCGATTTGCCTATGTGAGGTGAATGCACCCTTGGGTGAGGGCAATTGGATCAGCAGTTGGAGCTGCGTGTACCCGCGGAGTATGTTAGCGGAGAGTATAGATGACTACTGTCTGGGTGGATCCCCCAGGGCATTAGTCCAACCTTTGGGCCGCACAACCCGTGTCATGGGGATGTAAATGGCATGTTTGTCACAGGGAGTGTCTTATATGCATATCTGTTAATTTATATGAATACGGTTAATTAATAAGATAATTTAGAAGGCTTACTGAGAAAGGTGAGTTCCTAGTAGCAGTAATGGTGCTAGAGCAGAGGGAAGCTACTTGTATGGGAGGGTAGTCTTCCCTATCCTTGGCTAATTGCGCGTGTGAGTGTAAAATAAGAATGTTTTCATGAATGTCTTTATCTGCTTAGTGAACTGGTTATTTTCTGTACACTAAATGCTTGCTGGCCATACACTCACATTAACTTAGTTTTTCCCTTACTGAGTTGTAATGACTTATTTTTTGTAGTGACTTATGTGAGTATGAGTACATATTTGTATATATTTTTCCCACCTAATATATTTATTAAAATGGAATGTGTAATGGTATAATTAAACTCATATGGCCACACACTGTGAATAATTTATTCCGTCTTATTTAGAGGTGTCTCACCTAGAAATTTAAACATTTCAAGTAATCAGGACCTTTGAGTAGAGAGAGCACCGAGAAAGAGGGGAGTTGGTGCGCTGGTAGTCAGGGTAAGTGTTTTCTGTTGGGGATGTGTTTTGTGTAATCTCCTAAAGAATTTTGTGGATTTTTTTGGAGATGTTTATAGACATGTGTATATATAGATGGTTAGTACTTTGGTATTTGTATTTGGGATGGTGTATATTGACTTCCGCTGTTAGGTATATTTATATGGGATAGACTGATTACCCGGTACCCACTGCAGGTCAGGTTATGTATGATATATGGTATTAGAGTTGGTTGACAGGTGATGATTTATTATTTACTGTTTCTTAGGAAAAAAATGGTAGGAAAAATCGGGGCATCACAGGTTGACCCAACCAATCAACGGGGGTTTTTTTTTTTTTTAACAAAACCCCAATTTTATTGATAGCTATTACTTATGGTGGAGGAAAACTGTGGTTACAATTAGAACACAAGGGATTTACATATAAACTATAAAAACCACCTTAGACATCAAAGTCAATAAAAATACGAGTACAATAATCCAAATAAACCAATCTAAGCAAGCCTATATGGAATCAAAACCAAACAAATTAAACATAAACAAAAACCAGAGGAAAACTAGAGGAAAACCAAATGATGTCAATTAAAATGAAGGTTTGAAATACTCAACTTATTTATATGAATTTATCTCATTTTACTCGGTAGCACATTGCCTCACTAGTTGTCTAATTTATTTACGAGTTCAATTTCCAAAACATATTGTAGTTAACCGAATAATTTTTTTGACTTTATTTAGTAATTTAATGTTATATTTTAAACTATCTAATCACAACAACAAACAACAAACAACAAAACCAAGTCTTAGTCCCACTAGGTGGGGTCGGCTATATGAATCATTTTCCGTCAATTTATGCGATCATGAAAAATTTCTTTTGATAGATTCAAAGATATTAAATCCTTACTCACCATCTCCTCCCAAGTTATTTTAGGTCTACCCCTATCCCTTTTATTCCCCCCCCCCCCACAGTAACTAAGTCATTCTTCCTCTCAAGTGCACTATGTGGCCTACGTTGCAAGTGTCTATACCATCTGAGTCGTCCATCCCATATCTTATCTTCTATAGGAACTATACCTAACTTACTACAAATATGTTAATTCCTTAATTTATCTTTCAATGTCATACCACTCATCCATCTAAGCATTCTCATCTCAGCAACTTTTACTTTTTGGATATTATGTTTCTTCATCACCTAACATTCCAATCCATATAGCATACTTGGTCTTATAATGATCCTATAAACTTCCATTTCAATTTTAAGGGCATTCAATGATCATAGAGCACACTTAAAGCACTTCTCAATTTTATCCAACCTGCTTTAATTCTATGCATTACATCATTTTCAATTTCTCTTTCAACTTGCATAATAGATCCAAGGTATCGAAATCTACGAGTGTTATTTATTTCTTCATCATCAAGTTTAATTTTGTGTCTAATATTCCTCCTATCATTACTAAAATTACATTTCATATGTTCTGTTTTATTTCTACTTATCCTAAAGCCTCTAGATTCCAAAGCTTCTCTCTATAATTCTAACTTAGCCTCTACTCCGTCCCTAATTTTATCAAGTAATACAATATCATCTGCAAACAACATATACTATGGAACCTTCTTTTGAATACTCAGTCAATTGGTTCATCACTAAAACAAAAAGATAGGGACTCAAAGCAGATCCTTGATGTACACCTATAATGAATGGAAATTCTCTAGTTTCTCCATTTATAATCCTTACACTAGTCATTACGTCATTGTACATATCCTTAATGACGTCGGTATACCTACTACATACACTTTTTTTTTTTTCCCTAAAACCGACCATAGAACTTTCTTAGATATCCTATCATATGCTTTCTCAAGGTCAATAAATATCATATGTAAGTCCCTTTTCTTTTTCCTAAATTGTTCCATTAATCTTCTTAAAAGATAAATAACTTCTGTGGTAGATCTTTCACGCAAAAAACCAAGTTGATCTTTTGAGACCTTCGTCTCTAACTTTAATCTTTGCTCAACTACCTTTTTCCATAGTTTTATCGTATGACTCATAAGTTTAATTTCACGATAGTTATTATAATTTTAAATATCTGCTTTATTTTTGTATATAGATATTAAAGTGTTAAATTAACATTTTATTTATTTTTTCATATATATTTAATAATCGACTAACGATCAACTAGTAAAAAATGTATCTTGTCACAAAATTTAAATTTTTGTTAATTTTTAAAAACATAAGGATGAAATGCTATTTTTAAAAAACTTCAAAGTGTTATATATTTCACCCAAAAATTTTTGAAGAGGAGAAACAAAAACTACGAGTCTGCTGAGGTTTTTTGGTTATGTCTTCCCTCTCTTTGTGGAAGTGTGTGGATGCTCCTTTGAGGTCTCTGCTTTTGGATCCGTTCTCTCCCAGCCTCCTCCTCCTCTGCGAGGGAGATGAGGTACCATCGCCGGCTATCTGATTGAGTAGATTGGCGGTGGTGATGCCTTGTCGGTAAAGATTCGGCTAAGGACTGGTTGGCAATTGAGGCCCTTTGATTGACAGTGTGGCTGCCCTTGTTTAATTGGAAGATCAATTTGAAAAGGAGACTTTTGCAGAATCTTGTAATCCAAAAATTGAGGCTGGTTTACTTTTTAGTTTTTTTCTGGTGAAGGAAATCAAGATGAACATGGGCTTGGGCTAGCGCATGGATATGGAATTGGGCATGGGCATTATTAGGGGTTTGGACTCGGGTTCAAATCTGGGTTTTATTTCGAACCTTGCCTCGTGTCGACGTCTGATTTGGGTTCTAATTATTATTTTGTAATAAATAAGGTCAATTAAAACTAATTTTGGCCCATAATTTCAAGTTGTCAATTAAGATAATCGGTTCCAAACTAAAAAAATATGTTTTCAGAATTTTCAAAATCGAATTAAATTCATGGGTTTGCAAATTTAGGTTCAAAATTTGAATTTTAATTTTTCAAAATGATCGTGAGCTCAAGGATAAGGTGGAATTTTTTTAAAAAAAATCAAGCAGACAAATTTATTGTTGCTTTGAACTTTAATTAGAATTTCACATGGTCAAATAATTCAAATCCAAACATAGTCCTATGATTTTTTGTTTAAAATTTCTTGGAATTTTATTCCAGTTGGTACTATTCCGAAGCTTCACTTAAAACTAACCTAGTACATAAATCCATAATATACCTATAGATACAGAAAGAGAATAAATATACATCAAGTTTAATTAATTAATCTATTTTATTTCCACCAAGTCTTACAATGTAGGCTCATTGCTAAGTGATGCTGAGAGAAACCAAAAACAGAGAGATCTAAAATAACCACTTTCAATACTATCAAATTTATTTAACGGGCTTACTAAAGCCCTATACACAAGATTTAAGCACTAAATTAAATATTTTTCCACGTAACTTTTACTTGGACTTGCCCATGCCTGCCAGAAATATTTCTAGTATGTGTACCTGAGAGATAAGGAGGAAACGCTACAGTGTCATGAGCAATCTCTTTATTAGAATTAGTTTCTCTATCGCGATCAAATAATTGAGCCCTAATTCTGAGCGAGGAGTCTAGGGGCACAGCTACTGTAGATCTCAATAAGAAAACGGGCCGATTAAGGCTTACTTGTAAATTGTTCTCATTCGACGTCTTCCAAAAGAGCATACTTTCGTTGGAAACTTTGTCACTACGAGCTGTAATTATTCCAAAAACGTCAGCAGTATTTTTTCCATCCGCATTTACTAGCGTGACTTCCACAGTGGCTTGCACGGCATTACTGAAAACTATATAGCTCAATCTCACCGAACCATTCTTGCCTTCAATATCCGTCGATAAGGGCTTGTCGTACTCATTTGTGGCCGTCAAGTAAACATTCCACGAGCCTTGCCCGTAGCTGATTTCGTCGTTGGAAGCTAAGAGATCCACATCGATAGTGAAGCTGTCTAGGGCTGAGATGGATCGAGGCGGACCGCTCAACAAAAGAGTGTCATTAGCATAAATGGCTTCAGGATTGTTCCTGTTCCGATTGTAAATGTACTGGGAAAGCAACCCATCGGTGACGGTGATGGTGCCGTATAGGTAGATCTCACCGCTGGTACCGTTGAGGGTGACTGAGAACAGCTCCACCAGTTGTTGTCCTTGCGGAGTAGTACTCCTGTGTACTACAGAACTGAGAAGCATACGTTTTCCACCGAGGGCACTATCCTTTATGATGCCAAGTAGAACAATTGCCTGCGCAAGAGTTTGAATGCCCATACTATTTTCAGGGAATGTTAATCCATGTTGGGATCAGCATTCTCGTCGACCGCTCGTCGCACCCGCCTCAGAGATGGTTTCCCCAGCCGTCACATGATTAACAAACTCAACTGGGAATGCGATCTCGTAGGTATTCTCAGTGGATAGAATTTCCGTATATTTATTGAGTCTAATCGCTTCAATTGATCATCAAAATCAACGAACTTGCGCACACCGCGCCTGTCCGGCGCTCTGGGTGTTATAGATTTTTCTATGCCCGGCGTAGGGGAAACTGACCCACCATCACGTCTTGCCCATTCCCAGTTTACCGGCGCGCCTGTTCCATCAAGGAGCCTTAGCTGCCGCTGAAAGCCTAGGTTTGTGGATCGTCGATTAGTTCTTTCTGAGCTTTTCCGTTTGCGTCGGAAAACTCGAACCAACTGCTGCTCATGCCAAAATCAACCCATAGCTACGGTAACCAGAACACTCCCGGTCTGAAACTCAAAAAACTAACATCCGGTTTGTCATAACATATAATTACTGAACATATATAGAACTCATCGCGGCCTAGTGCCGGAAACATAGATACGGCCTTGCCGCCGTAATCATACGTAGGGCCTCGTGCCAAAATCATAGAAAATAGGGCCTTTCGCCCCAATACTCAAATACGGCCTCTTGCCCGATAACATCAATACTTGACCTCGTGCCAAAATCATCATAAATACGACCTTCGGCCGTAACATAATACAATGGCCTCGTGCCAAAAACTATAATATGCCCTCGACTGATAACATAAATATGGGCTTCGCGCGTATCAAATACATATATCAGGTATTTACTTTTTGAAAAATAACTTCATGATTCATATATTCGTTCAAAATCATCATAACATTTAATGTATTTTATTTACATTTCGAAAATAAACTCATTTATCATAATTTCGTCAAAAATCATCAGAACATACCCATCTTTCCAAATACCATAAAATGTGTTACTTGCAATAACATTCCTATCATATTCTCGCATATTCACGTAAAAACTATTAATTCATGTTAAGCCACCACACATGCTCTATTAAAAGTCTACTTTATGTTTTAAAATCATGATTTTCCCTCACTCTCATACATACATATACTGCCCTTTATAAGCATCAATCGCATTATTTTATTTCGCAAAATCGTCTCATTACATTCATAATAAAAAAATAGTATCCTCTTTTTCCTGAAATCATCTCATCTCACATAATATTAATAGTTTTGCATGGAAAAGTACTCATCCTTTAGCTTTGACTATGACTCCTTACTTACCCTTACCTGCTATACTACGTGTGAAGCGCCTAAAACAATTCCCTACACTGACCACAACCCCCGTAGGCTTCCTACTCAATATTCCTGAACTCAAAACTCCTCTATTATTAATACAGATCAGTATTTCTCATGCGTGTATCAATTTCTCATACTAATTCCCAAAGTCTAATTTGCTTACCAAAAGCCTTATCGCAACCCAGGGATGATTTCCAGAATTTTGTTTTCCCGACGATCCGCTTCTTGCAAACTTATGGATGACTTTCGCCACAGTGAACGTCGTGGTAGCCTCAAATCTTCGTCCGGCATAAAAGTAGCCCAAAATCGAAGAAGAGGAGCGTGAGAGGAGCCGAAGATTAGAGAGAGAGAGAGAGAGAGAGAGAGAGAGTAGAGAGAGAGAGAAGAGAGAGAGAGAGAGAGAGAGAGAAGAGCAGAGAGAGGAAAATAAAACTGAAATAAAAGCGATTTTCTACATTTATAGTTGGCTTAACTAGTCACGACCCGACTTTCAATCTACAAGTTCTTCACAACGTCTTCGTCCGACGAAATCCAACTCCTCGTCGTCGAAATCAGTCAGCTCCGAACCCTGTCTCATTATTTCTCCTCTTCGTCGAACGAAACCCTGTGTTCGGTCGACGAAATCTCATTTAATCCTTTTAAAGCCTTCGTCGCACGAAACCCTGTGTTCGTCGCACGAAATTCTCTTTAAAGCCTTCGTCGCGAAACCACTGTGTTCAGCGACCGAAGCTTAGGCAATCTTCCTTCTTCTATTTGTTTCCACTTCCCTTTTATCTTTTATCCTTATAGAATTTCATTTAATACAAAAATTCGGCGTGTTACAGTTACTGATTATTATACAAGATTCAAGAAACTTAGGATCATGTTTGCTAAATTTAAGCCATTAACCAGAGTGACATGTGGAGCCCTCAAGCTTTAAAGGTTCTCAACCACACGACTTGGCTATGAGATTTTTTATGGGTTTGAATGAAGAATTTTGAGAATATAGGACGCAAATTCTGATGCAGGAGCCTTTTCCTATCGAACATACAGCAAGATGTATGCCTTGGTTCTTCAAGAAGAAGGCTACACAAGAATGTGTAGTAACCCATAGCGAGGGTTTTACATTGCCAAGCCTGATTCAGTGGCAATGTTATTGCAAATTCGAAGGGGACGTACACGCTGGTAATTCTAACGTGGAAACAAAGGACATAATAAAAGTGAGAGAATTTTATGACATACTACAATATGCTTGGACAGTACCATTGATAAATGTGTCAAAGTACCCCGGTTATCCCACCTGGAGATAACCTAAAGGAAGACCCAAGTGCTAATCAATTTATCTACAATTCTAGAACAGCACCTGAGAATGTTTTCGATTCAATGTCCTATTTCTAACCAGTGTGAGAAATTATTGACTTTCCCTCCAATCTGTCGGATGTACCTCTGTGAAAAAACCATACATATGCTAAGCCAAATAGGGGTGATACGGTTGGGGTGCAATGATTGACTAGTTTGGTTTTTGGAGTCTACTTATATGTGTTCATCCTTCTACTGGTGTTTACTGGTCTAATTGCTTATGCTTTAGCCCTTTCACATCCTATCCCTCCAACTCCTTAACAAATTACCTTGAAAACATGTCTGGTATTGTTTTCGTAACCCTTCGTTCATTTCAAATTTAACTCAGTCCATTTTTTTCAGCCAACATCTGGTTAATATAACTGTTTTTTGGAATATGCTAAGTGGGGGTGCTTCTAGACATAGGTTGTAGTACCACCGACCCAAAAAAAAAAAAAAAATAAAAAACAGATATTTTGGAAAGATATTTTGTATATCTTTTATATATAAATATCGTGGGGAATATGTCTCTATTTAGATACTTAAAGGGCTAATAAGATTTATATTCTATAAATTCCTCTATCCCTCTTTCATTCTCCTTCATTCTCGCATTCTCCTCCCTCTCCTCTCATCTCTTCTCTCTCGTCAAGGGATTTAATTCTATAATTCCTATTCTCCTTCATTCTCTCTCTCTCTCCTCCGTTCTCCCTCCGCTCTCTCCTCTCCCCTCCCTCGTTCTCTCTCCCATTCTACTCTCTCTCTCTCTCATCCTCTTCATCCGTCTCTCATCTCCTCTCATCTCTCTCCTCCTCACCCCTCACCCGTCTCCTCATCGCCCCCACCCTCCTCTACAATCTCACCCTCTCCTCCTCCCTCCCCTCATCTTCCCCTCCTCCCCTCCCTCTCCTCTTCCACTTCCCCTCCATCTCCTCTCTCTCACTCCCCCTCTCTCACCTCCCTCCTCTCTCTCCGTCCTCCATCCTTCCACTCTCTTCTCTCATCTCTCCCTCTCCTCTCCTCCTCATCCTTCTCTCTCTCCCTCCCCCTCACTCTCCTCCTCCTCTCCTCTCCTCCTCCCCGCTCTCCCCCTCTCTCTCCCCCTCCCGCCTCTCATCCCTCTCTCTCCTCTATCTCCATTCTTATCCTCTCCTCTCTCTCTCTCTCTCTCTCTCTCATCTCTCCTCTCTCTCGAACCTCTCTCCTCATCCCTCCCCATCTCCCATCTCTCTCTCTCTCTCCCACTCCTCCTCTACCTTCTCCTCCCTCTCTCTCCCTCTACTCTCGCCCTCTCTCGCTTTCTCCATCCCCCTCCTCTCTCCCGCCTCTCCTCTCCTCTCTCTCTCCTCCCCTCCTCCTCACTTCTCTTCCTCCACCTTCTCCTCCATTCTCCTCTCCTCTCTCCATCCTCTCCTCTCCCCCTTCCGCTCTCCTCCTTCTCGCTCTCTCCTCTCCACGGCTCGTCTCTTCTTATCTTACCCCTCCATCCCCTCTCTTCATTTCTCCTCCGTCTCTCTGCTCCCTCTCCCTCTCTCTCTCTCTCTCTCTCTACGATCCTTCGCCGTTCGTCCATCCGCTTCCAAAAACGGAGGGTATTGCGTGGCGATCAGAAGAGAAACGCTCACACTTTTAGTGGGGATCGGATCGTCGTTTCGTGAGAGTTTCGGGTTTTTCCCAAGAATCGAGGTAGGAATCTGATCCTAATTGATTGGATATTCGATAGCATAGAAAACATAGTAAGGTTATGTTCTGTGGTTTTAGGTTTTCGGGATCTTGAGTTGTCGTTTTGGACCGTTTTCCGTACGAAGTTTCATTTTGATATAAGGTAAGGGGAATTTAATTTTTGATTACAACATTTATTTTGGAAAATTTCTAAACCGCTAAAAAGCTAGTTACGTTATTATGTATGATTTTTAACTGCTTTATTTGTGAAATTCTACCGAGTAGAAATGGCCGTTTGACGATTTTACTTAAAATAAACGGTTTTTGGTAAAACGAGATTTCGACGTGTGATCTCCAAATTTTACAAACATCGTTATTTGTGTTTAGACTATAGTAGGAGAGGCTCGATTCCTGTTATTTATTTAGATTAAACTATGTATATTGAATTTCTATCATTTAGCGGGGTTTTTTGTATTAAACTTGTGTGATATAATGTTGAAATGGAAATGAATGTATTTCTCTTATACTACTGAATATAGAATATGGGAAGAAATTCCAATTTGTTATACTGAACAATTGTGATAAACAGAGGCTGGTGATCACACCGAGCCGCATCAGTAAACAAAGAGGGGTTAAACCAGTGCAAAGACGCCGATTTTGAACCCCGCGGGAATTATTTCTATATCTATATGATATAGATTATGGGAGATAAAATCATATTTGTATAAATTGAATTTATGATACACAGAACCACAGCTTGATAGTCCCGGGAGGGTATGAAAAATACTTTCTTTTGCAGAGTTGAAATAAACTACTGTTATATGATACGGCACGATATCGTAGCTGAGATGTACCCGTTGCAACCACATCGTACTAAACGATGTGGGTACCAATATGATTTGTCGGTGCTAGCAGGGTGAACCATTGGCTATATTGGGCAATGGAGGCAAGTCGGATCGTATGTAGGTACTCTACGTACTCGGCAGTTGTCTGCACGAACAGGGCATTGGACGAGTACCAGTGCACAACCCGAGCCACGGGGTAAAACTGGTTATAGGGATTTTTGCTGTTGGTCATCTGATAAATCATTAAATAGTCGAAAGACATGTGGGAATTTTGTAATCTGAATAATGATATACCCTGATGCATTACACTGTATTGAAAATATTTGATTATATTCCAGATGTTGAATGAAAATATGCTGTATGCAGTCACACACTGTTGTAATCTCCTTCTACTCCTTCTTCCTTACTGAGAGGTGTCTCACCCTATCTTACAACCTTTGTTTTCAGGTCCACCTGCGTCGGTCCTAGTAGATAAAGGACGAGGGAGGTATTTTGGTTAGCTTACGTACGCATTCTAAATTTTTGTACTAAAACTTGATGAAAGTCCTTTTTTGGAGGTTGTAATATGACGATTACTCAAGCGTCAATGTAATGTAAATTATGATGTATTGTGAACCTTGTATAAGGCTAAGTAGTAATCCCAAATGGATGTTTATGTTTTTCCGCGACATTTACATCATGATTATGTATTTTTACACTGTATGTCCCTGTTTAGGGCGGGTTGTTTTCATATCATGAACAGGTATAGGTATTGATGTATGTTGAAGTGGACACCTGAGTCCGTGTAAGGGCCGGGTCGTTACATAGGTGCTCTACTGATCATATGGTACATTTTGTGTCTTGTTTCATCACCATAATTGGCTACAATTTGAATTCTCATGTGAATTTGCCAAATGGTGAGGTAAGCCTTAGTTACACATGTTGGGACTGTTAAAATTAATGAAAACCTCACCTTATATAATATTCTTTGTGTTCCATCGTTTAGTTTTATCTCATATCAGTTAGTCAACTTGCTAAATCTATTCAGTTGTTGCCTTATTTTCTTTGGTAACTTGTGGGTTTTCAATCTAGGACCCTTGCCTCATTGGAGCACACTTGGTCCCTGGGTAAAGAGAGCAATGGTCTATACCTGCTGGAAGATAGCAAGTCAGTCTCTTTTTTTTGTTTCATCAGCTGTTTCTTCTTCTGCTAATAAAATTCAGCCACACATAATGGCATTTGAGGTTGGGGCATCCATCAATGCTAAGCTGAATTTACTCAAGTCAAATAATGTCCAGATTGGTGATTCAATGAGATTTCTTTTTTTTTTTTTGGGGGGGTGGGGGGAAAAAATGGGGTTTTTTTTTTTGTCCCTCTTGCCAAACAGAAAAGATTACCATTTAATGAAATTTACATATTTCCAAGAATTGTTTGTGATTGATCCATTGTGAATTTGTGGGGTCCATTTTCTGTATCTACCATTGACTTTTGCAATATTTTCTCACTATAGTGGATGTTGCTCTAGATGTACATGGGTTATTTGTTGAAACACAAATCACAAACTCAGTCCATATTAGAACAATTTTGTACTATAGTTGAAACTCAATTTTCTAGAAAGTAAAAATATTAGAACTGATCATGGAAACTGAATTCATCATGAGTGATTTTTTTTTTCTAAAAGGGAAGTTTACATCATTTAAACTGTGTTGAAACCCCCGGAAAAAGCAATTATAGAAAAGGAAACATTAACCATTTTAAATTGTAGCAAGGTCACTCTTGTTTCATTCAATTCCCATTTACCTTACATCTTTGGGGACATTGTGTGTTAAACTTTTGTATATTTGATTAATAGAATTCCTATTACACCTCTTTCTCACAAAACCCCTTATGAGATTCTTTATGGCAGTCTTCCTTCTATGATCATTTAAGAATTTTTGGCTGTCTTGTTATGTAGCTACTCTTGCACATAATAGATCCAAATTTGCAGCAAGAGCAAGGAGGTGTGGTCTTTCTAGGTTATTCTTTTGGCATAAAAGGGTTACAAAGGTTTAGACTTATTACAAATGCAGTTTTCATATCTAGAAATGTGGTTTTTCATGAACACATATTCCTTTTTGTTGATGGTAAAGCCCCAATTTCAGACCCATTTACTTCAATTCATGAAGTTGATGCTCTTGCATCTTCCAACCTCGGGTAATGGATTTTTTAATCACTCCTCTTAATATACAAGATGAGTTTATTGCTTGTTCAGATTTTGTTCATGATCCTATTCCATTCAGGTTTCTCTTCTCCACTCAGATTCATTTCCTACAATTTCTGATCCTACTATTCCTACAGGTCCTACTTCAGTCACATTTGAATCTGCTTCTCCATCAGCTCATGAATTACCATCAGCACCTCTTAGAAGATCATCGCGGTAATCCACAAAACCAATTTACTTATAGGATTATGAGTGTGCTACTACTCATGCTATTTCTCATCCTTCTGATACACCTTATGATGTGGCTGATGGGCTCATTTATTCACCTCCTGGAGCCTTGTTATCAGTCATATTTGTTTGACAGTCAGCACATCACCTCAAGAGCCACAATCATTCTTTCAAGCTGTTAAAGATCCTCTTTAGAGAGTTGCAAGGGACAAAAAATTCAAGCTCTTGAACATAATCATACTTGGGAGTTGACCACTTTACCTCCTGGTAAAACTCCTATTGGGTATAAGTGGGTGTATAAGATTAAGTTGAATGCTGATGGAACAGTGGACAGATATAAGGCAAGACTTGTGGCTAAGGGGTACACACAAAGGGAAGGCATTGATTTTCTTGAGACATTCTCTCCTGTTGCTAAGACAGTCACTGTTCAAGTTCTTCTTGCTTTGTCAGCTGCTAGATGTTGGCCTATTCACCAATTAGACATTAATAATGCATTTTTACATAGGGATTTAGATGAAGAAGTGTACATGTCATTACCTCGTGGTTTTCACAGTAAGGGGAGGGCTTCAGTTGCTTCTTCTTCCTCACATTCAGCTCCTCTTGTTGTTTGGAAGCTACTTAAATCTCTTTACGGTTTGAGACAAGCTTCAAGGCAATGGTATATGAAACTATCAAACACTATTCAGCAACTTGGTCTTGTGCAGTCTACTGCTGATAATTCTCTCTTTATTCATGCTAAAGGTTCTTTGTTTACAGCTTTATTGGTCTATGTGGATGACATGGTCATCACAGGAAATGATCCCACTTGTGTAGCAACTTTGAAATCTGTTTTGATGCTACATTTGGAATTAAGGATCTTGGCTCACTTAAGTTCTTCTTAGGACTTGAAATTGCTAGAAGCAAGAAGGCCGAGTAAGCTTAACCAAAGAAAGTTTGCTTAGAAATTTTAAAGGAAAAGGGCATGATGGGTTGTAAGCCTGGAAAATCTCCAATGGAACAACAATTGAAGCTATCAAAGGACAGCGGTGAACTTCTATCAGATTCAAGCAAGTATAGAAGGCTTATAGGTAAATTGATGTATTTCACACTCAACAGACCTGATATCACATATGCCATGAACAAGCTAAGTCAATTTTAGCCAAGCCAAGAGTTCCTCATATGCAAGCTGCAACAAGAATCTTGCAATAAATTAAAGGAACACCTGGACAAGGGATTTTTTTCCTTAGTGATTCAGATTTATAATTAAAAGCATATTGTGATGCTGATTGGGCAGGATGTCCAGATACAAGAAGATCACTTATTGGATATTCTGTTTTTCTTGGAAATGTCTTGATACCATGGAGATCAAAGAAACAATCAATGGTGTCAAGATCTTCATCTGAAGCTGAATATAGATCCATGGTAAGCACTACTTGTGAAGTAACTTGGATTTTATTTTTATTAAAAAATTTGCAAGTGAAGCATGAGAAATCAGTTTTGCTTACTGTGATAACCAAGCAACATTGCACATTGCTGCAAATCCAGTGTTTCATGAGAGATCAAAGCACATAAAAGCAGATTGTCACATTGTTAGAAACAGAGTTTTAGATAGTACAATTAAGACCTTTTATGTTGCATCCAAGAATCAATTAGTAGATATTTTTACTAAAGCACTTGGTGTAGACAACTATGTTGGAATGGTTAAGAAGTTGGGATTGATTAATATTTTTACTCATCAAATTGCATATCTAGAGTATATCATGGATGATCCAGCAGTAAGAGCTTTGCTCTTGAGGTGGGGGGGTGTTAAATTTGACAAGTTAAAAACTAATGCTGGAGATATTAGTGCACTGAAAGGCAAGAATATAATCCAAGAATAGAATATCAGTGATGAAGTTTTTGCTAACACGTGGCTTGAGGAGATGAGGCTGTGATATAGTTCTTGTAACCATGAGTAGCTCTAAAATAAACTTGTAACTATTTTTCCCTCCAAAAGAGTGGAAATTTGTTTTTGCTTTCTATTTTATTTTACCAACTCTTGTATATAAAATAGCTGGTATTTATTCAGTCAAGCATGATTGTAGTATTTTGTTTACTTCTTGATTCATTCAATAAAAATAGAGAGAGTATTTAGTTTTTACACCCTGCATCCTCTCTCTAATCCCAGCACACACAGCCACCCAACTCCGGCCTGCTCCTCCCCACAGTCACAGCCATCTCCCTCTTCATCTCTCTTGTTAACCCACGCCTCCCCGCGGCTGGAAGACCCGATGCTGGCAAGCTCCATGCCCCTTCTCCATCTCTCTCCGTTCATCCTTCCATTCTCTCACACATTTCTCCTCCCTGGTCCCTCTCCATCTTTGCATCACCCCACAACCACCTTCACTTCACAGAAGCCCGCACTAGCCACCCTCACTCTCACTCTGTTAGAGATGGAGCCAGAAACACAGCTGGAGACGCGTTGAGTTGAGTCAGAAAATGTGTGAATTTATTCTCCATTTATCTCTTGATTTTAAACTTCCAATTTGTATTGATTTGTATTGATTATCATTTAAACTTCTAAGCCTATATAAAGAGAGCTGTGGAAAATGAATTACAATAGCACAGTAGTGCAGGCACAGCACAGCACAGTGCAGAGAGAGCACAGAGAGTGCAGAGAGAGCTGAGAGGAAGAAGGGAGAGAGAGAGAGAGAGAGAGAGAGAATTGTAACATATCCGGCGAGTTATTGAATAGTTGCTGTGTGCTCCATGAACGTAGGTCATTATTGACCGAACCACGTAAATTTCTTGGTGTCACTTTGATCTGGATTCTCACAGGGTCCTAACACACTCACCCTCCCACAGCATTACCAACTTCGCATCCCACAGCCCTCACAGTTCTCCCATCTCCGGCAGCCAACCACAAGTCTCACCTGCTCCGACGTACACAGCTGCCAAACCGAACTCAGCAGCTTCGGCGACCCGCCGCAGCTCCATCACACTCACTCCTCCGGGGAAGTCTTATTCTCCCTGTTCCGTTCACTCTACCATTCCCTCACAGCAGTCTACTTGTAGTAACCGGGAAAAATAAAATTTAAAAAATAATAATAAAATAATATAATAAAATTAATTAATTAAATTAACAAGTAAAATGAATAGTATGATAAGGAAAAAATATATATATATATATATATAAATATTGAAGCATGTATATATATATATATATGTGTGTGTGTGTGTGTGTGTGTGTGTGTGTGTGTGTGTGTGTGTATATATATAAGTTATTATGATATGCATTTAATATATAGGTTAAAGGTATATATATATATATATATATATAGAAAGTGTGAAGAAGCTTTACTTTAATTAATGATTACTATATATAAAATATAACTCAAGCTTCTTCAAGAAGCTTGCTTAGATTTTTTGGAAGTGCTCTCTCTCTCTCTCTCTCTCTCTCTCTCTCTCTCTCTCTCTCTCTCTCTCTCTGTTCGATTCCGAGCTAGTTTTACGCTGGATCGACAAATCGAAGCCACCACGACGCTCCTGGCGAAGCTCTCTATAAATCTGCCGGAGCGGATCGTCAGGGAAACGAAGTTGGATTTCATCCCAAATCCAAGGTAAGACTTTATATTTAATATTTGGATTTTTGACAGTTGAAGAAAGTGATATATGCGTTAAAATATTAAACTTTAATACTAGAAATTTTTAGTTTCAGGGGTGTTGATTGGGAACGTTGGGAATCATCCCTAAGTTGAGGTAAGATTTTTTAAGTCGAATTTGACTTAGTGGTAGTTATAGAAAATGTTGTACGTACGAAAATACTAAACTTTAATTCTGCGAGTTTTCATTTTCAGGGTATTGAGTTGAGAACCTTGTGGGTAAGGGAAAAATTTTTTTAGGGGCTTTTCAGGAATCGGGCAAAGGGATAAACTAAGCTAGTTTTGTTTTGAGAAAATGCATGTATATATATGTAGCATCTGGTTTCAGGAAAAATAATATATTTATATATATGATTTATATTTGGAAAATACTGTTTAAATGATGAGATGTTGAATATGTAGAAAATTTGTTTAGTGTGGCATGAGTATAAAAATGTTGTGAAATACTATTTTCTATGAATGGGGACGATATGGATTTCTATGATGAAAAACCGGCGTACGGGCCGAGATATATATATATATATATATGTGATTTTTCGGCGTATGGGCCGTGCTATATGGATATGTTTGCCGGCGTACGGGCTATGCTATATGGATGAGATTTGCCAGTGTACGGGCTGTGCTACGTGATTTGCTGGCGTACGGGCCGAGTTATGTGATTTGCCAGCGTACGGGCTGTGCTATGTGATTTGCCGGCATACAGGCCGAGCTATGATAAAATGTGTAATTCCGGCGTATAGGCCAATGATCTTCATGAAATATGTATATGTGAAAAATGATATGATTGATTTGATAATTATTGATATGAGATATCCATGTATCACGATTTTAGTATATGTATATGATATCAGAACCTGGTTGGCTTGGTCTAGGCTAGCACTTGCACGGTACCGTTGCTATGTGTCCATGGTCCTCGTGAT